>NW_003303661.1:0-18576 GCF_000142945.1 Phytophthora infestans T30-4 | reverse complement strand
CCAGGTCTAGCTCGAAGATATCCTCTGCGTCGAACACACCAGCTACGATGCCTGACTCCGTAAGCAAACGTAATAGATCTTTGACTGCCACCAACTTGTTCGCCGTTTTCGTTGGTGCTCTCACCGGTTCCCTTGGATCTTCGATCTGTCGTGGATTCAGGATCTGCATGACAGGATCTTGATGCAGGAAATCGCGTAGAGCTTGGTGGCGATACACAAACTCGAGATCCTTGTCGGACCAGCTTGACCTGGATCCAGCTTGGTCTTCTTCCGACTCTGGAGCTTGCATCTTCTTCCGCGTAGTCTTACTCGTTTTCGTCTTCTTTCTTGTTTCTTCGACTAGCGGGCTTAGGTTTAGGTACGGTGTTGGCTTAACCGGTGAATCTGCAAATGCATACCGTTTCGCCTTCACTTTCCCTTGTTTTGTTAGCGGATCTTGACTTGCGTCAAGATCCGCAGGGGTCCCCGAGGGGACCTGGGGAGGATAGAGAGGTTTCTCTTCTAGATCCGGATCCGGATCCACCTCTCTTCCGTCGACAGAGTTCCTCCCAAAACTCCATCGATCCGCGGATCTTGTTTCATTCAGCAGCGTCTTCGTCGATCCGACCTCCGACGACGCCTCTTCCCCTGGCTCAATCTTCACTTGAGCATCTTCTTGGGACTCACGGTGAAATCCCGAGTCACCAAAAGATCCGGGTACGCGCACCATTGTGGTGTAGCGGGATCAGCAAAATCTGCGAGATTGCCAGATCCAACTTACCAACTGCGCCCAGACACCGACTAACGGAGGGGGTCCCCCGATGATCCGTGTTCTGCTGAACTTTCCTCACCTTGTGTACCCGTCGGTAGGGCGGGATCTGCTCTCTCGGTAACTTCCGAAGAGTTCAAGTGGTGAAGCTTGAGTGTCTTGGCGAGACGTGGGGATGGGGTGGAGCAGCAGTGGAAAATCTTCACTCTGCGTCCGTGGATGGTTCCGTATCCTAAGCGAATATTCGAGCTTATGGATCCGGGGCCTAGATCGTGGATCTGGCCGTAGGGTTGCCTTGCGGGTGTGTTCCCTTGCCTTTGCGTTCCTTTGCGTTGTACTTGCCGCCTCCTGTGACGGGATCTTGAGAGTTGAGAGCCCCTAGGGTGTAACCGACCAAGTAGTAAATTCGGTTAACCTGTCGGATCTGCACAAGTAAAGGAAAAGCTCACTAGGTTGTAGGATCTGGCCAATGTATTATCCAGTTATCACTACCAACACTAGATTCGCATTCCCAACCTTCTCGGAGCTCGTACGGCCAATGTAGTTCCGGTTCTTGAGGGCAGGAAGGCACTTGCGTGTCACTGTGCAAATTGGAGTCTGTATTGATATTTAAGCCTATACCTGCCTGGGTTTCTACCTTCTATGTCTTTCATCTGTTAAATCCCTTACCAGGCTCGGCTGCATGTCCCTTCTTCCCTTGACCCATCATCCCAGCTGTATTATCTTCAGATCCACCGGATCCATGGCGTAATCATTATGGTTACCCTATTATGGGTACACTCATCAGGATCCAGGTCGCTTGGATCCACTTCACTTGAAAGTGTACACTCGTCGTGGACCTGAGCTCTCCACTCATCCAACATCATCTCGCAACCGTCTGTGATCTCCACTGTCCCACGAAAGCTCTAGATCCACTGCATCCATCATACCTATACCCTGGATCCAGGTCCCTTAAGGCGGGATCCTCCCTCCTTGGATCCTAACTCGAAAGCATGGGATCCGGGTCACCTTGTGGTGGATCTTGACTCCTCGTTAGCCGTGGCTACTAGATCCACCTTTAGAGGGCACCTACCATCCTTCCTTCATAGGATCCACACCCGATCCACTCTTGTATAGTATATCCCATATCCATTTAGGTGAATCCAAGTAAGGGTGGATCCGAGGTAAGTCTTGGTGGATGTTGCCTTCTCGTACATCGCTCATACCAGATCCATCGTCACTTCATACGGGGCGCTGCTCGTCATGGCTAATCCACCACCGGCAACTTGCATCCGTGCCAGCCAACCCAAATCCTTTCTAATCACTTGAAATTGTCATTGATTCGGGATAGTGACCCCGCGTCAGGCCCATTCTCTTATTTCTGAGAAAGCACTTTACCACACTACTGCCTTACAAGATCGGACCCCTCTACGCTCGAAGCGGCATTCGCCCTCGCCCTACGCGAGGACTACGTGGTTGCGGCGTCATACACTCCCGCGCTACCTGCTTCAGCTCGGGATTCTGCGCCCGAGCCCATGGACATCGACGCTATCGATGCGACGAGCAATCGCCAGCGTCATGTAGCGCGTCGGAGCGGTGCTCGAAGCAGTCGCTCTCTCATCTGCTTCCGCTGCCGGAAGGTCGGTCATCGCGCGGCAGAGTGCCGCGCGCCAGCTCCGGTGCTTGCGCATGTCGATGCCGAGCCCGTGAGTTCTGACCAGCCAAAAAACGGTCCGGGTCAGTAGGTGCGGGGCGCCCTACTGGCTGGAATGGAGGTCCGGGTCCCCCGGTGGCAACCTAATCTCCTAGCCCTCCTGTGCTGCATGCACACTTTCATGCCACCACCACGCCGAGCGATTCAAGATTGATCATTGTCAGTTTTCATGTCGCCGGTGCCCGGCGACCACTGCGAGCGCTCCTTGATTCAGGAGCGACCAACAACTTCGTCCGCGCGTCGTGCTTGTCGGTACTCCCGTCGGACATCACTGTCCGCAAAGGTAGAGGGGAGGTCGCTGTCAAGTTGGCCGATGGGAAATCACGCCGCGTCGCGCGGCGCGAGATTACCCTTCCGTACACGTTCGACGGTTTCCGAAGCAACGACGACTTCCTCGTCATTGAGATGAATTACGCGTTTGACTGCATCCTGGGTATGCCGTGGCTGACGCGCTATCAACCAGAGATTGACTGGTTAGCCCGGTCGGTCAAGCGCCGCAGTGATTATGATGTGAGCGAGGTGTTCACGCATCTCCAGGTCGCCCAGAAGGATTGGCGTCACGTCACCGTCGTGGACCGGTCATCCACGACGCACGTTGTGCACAGAGTGAGCGATGGCCCTCTCTGCACGGCTTGCGCAGTGCTGTTAACTGACGAGTCCCCGCGGCGACGCGGGGATGAAGACCAACTGGCGGTCGAGCAGGGGCTCCCGCAGATGTACGAGACGGCGGTAGAGCAGGGGCTCCCGCAGACGAACGAGATGGCGGTGGAGCAGCGGCTCCCGCCGACGAATGAAATGGCGGTCGAGTAGGGACTCCTGCAGACGAACGAGATGGCGGTCGAACAGGGGATCCCGTCAATTGAGCCGGTGGTCGAGCGGTTGGCGCTCCCGCTAAACACTACCGCGGTCGAGCAGGGGCTCCCGCTAGAGGGGGGTGGCCTCTCGTCCAGCGAGGGCGACTCATCATCCTCGAGTTCGCACTCGAGGCGGCGAAAGAGGAAGTCGAAGCGGCGTCGGCTGAAACCTCGCCGAGAGCCCGTACCAAGTGACAGCTCACCGACAGAGTCGGTCTGCGTGCTTGAGTATGTGGAAGGTACTCCCGATCGCCGACGAACACTCGAGCTTGCAAACCCACCTAGCGAGGCAGGGTCGATCACGCGACTTCTAAGTCTCTCCTGGAAGAACTTCCTTCGTGGCCTCAAGAACGTTGAAATCGAACTGGTTTGCCTGATCACCGACGCCGATTCGGCGTCGCTCGAAGTGAATGCAGTCCGTGACGACGTCTCGCACCCAAAGAGCGCCGAACCGAAGTCGGCCCGGGAGGAGCGCTTCGCAGCACAATATTGGGAAGCGCTACGCGAATCCGGCAATCCAGTCTACGAGTCCGCCCGCGAATATGAAGATGTCTTTTCGGATAAAATCCCAGCTGAGCTACCAGCTGACCGAGGAATTCGCCACGCGATCGATCTCGTGCAAGGCTCGAAGTATTGTGTGACGCGGCAGTGGCCGTTCCCGCGATATCAGGTCCAAGCTATCGATGACTTCTTTGAGAGCCGCCGCAAGGCGGGTCATGTGCGTGAAAGCACATCGCCGCACTCCAGTCCGACCTTCTGTGTGAAGAAAGCCACGGGTGGATGGCGCATCGTCCATGCTTTCAACAAGCTGAACGACGCTACCACCCCTGCCCAGACGCCGATTCCTCGGAAGGACATGGTGCTCGACGCAATGTCGGGTAGTGAGGTCTTCAGTGCCATCGACTTGACCGATGGGCACTACCAAATCCTCATGAGGCTGAGCGACATACCGCTCACAGCGGTAAACACTCCATGTGGTATGCTCTGGGAGTGGCTTGTTACGCCACAAGGCTTGAAGAATGCTCCCGCCACGTTCAATCGCATGGTATCCCATGTGCTGCGCCCGCTCCGCGATTTCGCACCGAGTTCCTTCGACGACATCTTCGTACACAGTCGCGCTGAGGGAGGCCTCAGCGCGCTCGAAGTCCACTTGAACCACCTGAGGCAAGTCTTCCAAGTGATGCGCGACAACAAGCTGCATGCCAACCTGAAGAAGTGCATATTCTGCGCGCCGGAGATTCCGGTGCTTGGCTGCTTTGTGAGCAAGAACGGCGTCCGCGCCGACCCCGAGAAAGTGTCTTCAATATGTGCGTGACCTACGCCACAGAATCCCACTGAATTGCGTCAGTGGCTGGGTCTCGCAAATTATCTCCACAAGTACAGGAATAATTACGCCAGTTTGATCCAGCCGCTTTCTTCGTTATTGAAGAAAGATGTGTCGTGGTCGTGGACACCCACACATCAAGCCGCCTTCGACTCGGTGAAGAAGAGTCTCGCCGAGGCTCCAATCCTCGCGCTCCCGGATGACTCGAAGCCTTTTCACGTCGTCTGCGACGCGAGCGATTTCGCCATCGGCTGTGCGCTGACGCAATTCGACGATGAAGATCGAGAGCGTGTCGGGAGCTACCAGTCCAAACAGATGAAGCCGGCGGAGCGCAATTACCCTGTTCACGACAAGAAGCTCCTTGCGATGCGCTACGCTCTGATCAAGTTCAGAGTGTACTTGTTAGGTGAGGATACCTTCGCGGTGTACACCGACCACGCATCGTTGAGGACAGCGATGAAGAGTCCCCATCTATCCCAGCGAATGGCCCGCTGGCTTTCAATCTTCTCCGAGTACAACTTCGTTGTTCATTACAAGCCCGGCAAGAACAACATTATCGCCGACGCTTTGTCTCGGCGCCCCGACTACGACCCACGCGGTGCATTGGGTCGACAAGCTTCGCTGGATGAAGACGATGTAGACGAGTGTGCCACGTGCGAAGCGTCAGGAGTCAACCTGACGAGCGTCTCTCCGGTAATGTTACTTCGCGACGAGATCCGAGCTGCTTACGAACATGACTCGACGTGCTCCAGTATCCTGAAGCATCTCCGCTCTCCCAGCGCCGACATACTGGGAGCCTTTTCCGCTCTGTACGAAACAAAATCCACCGATATCGTCTCGAGGACGAGCTGCTGACGTACAGCATCGACAACTTCGACGCCCCACGTGTCGTTGTCCCTAACGACCCCGATCTGCGCTCACGGATTATCCATGAGTTTTATGATGCCCCGCTGGGCGCTCATCTCGGTCGCGAGAAGACATTTGCCGCTGTGTCACGCGACTTTTATTGGGTACAAATGGGTGCGTAAGTGGGTGCGCACCTGCGAGACCTGCCAGCGCGTGGAACCTGCCTCGTCTTCGCAGGCTCCCTTGCGTCCTCTACCAGTGGCTACCGAGGCCTGGCGCTCGGTGTCGATGGACTTCATCTTCGGGCTCCCACCCGATGCTAAAGGACGTTCAGGTGTCTTCGTATTCGTAGACCGCTTCGGCAAGATGGTTCACGTGATTCCGGTGTCGGATGCGATCACCGCGGCAGATACCGCGGTGCACTTCTTCGATGCTGTCTTCCGCCATCATGGCCTTCCTAAATCTATCGTCTCCGACCGCGACCCGCGCTTCACGTCGGCCTTCTGGTCAAAGCTCTTCGAGCTACTGGGATCGAAGCTGTTGATGTCCACAGCAGCCCATCCGGAAACGGACGGCCAGACGGAGCCCGTAAATCGCGTCCTCGAAGACGTCCTTCGAAGCTACGCGACATCGTTCTCCAGCTGGAGCTCGTTTCTGCCACTGGCCGAGTTCGCACTGAACACCGCGGTACACGCGTCGACTGGGCTGACGCCCTTCTTCATTACCAACGCGCGACACCCACGTGTCCCTGCTCTTCTTGCCGTGGGCCATCCCACAGCGCTGTGTGTCTCCACTAAGGGTGGGGAAGAAGCTGCCGATAAGCCGCCTACTCCGTCTGCGATGTCTCCAGCGGCAACACCGGTACTGGGTCAACCGGTACATACACCGGTTGCTAATGATATCTCGAGTGTATCCCCTGTTCCCACGTCGGTCAACGCAGTGACACGCTCCGCATCGAGCCCACTTGCGCCGGTAACTACGCGCCGAAACCTTCGGCGCGACCAATCGACTCCGCAGTCGTCTCCGACTTCGTACTACAGCGCCAAGCGGTCACCCGCTATGTTCGAGACGCACTGCAGGATGCAGTGGTCAAGCCGAAGGAGAACGCCGATAGGGCTGGCCGCAAGAACACGGCCACGTTTACGACAGGCGAACGCGTGCTCCTGTAGACTGAAGGTATCAAAAACTCTGCGGTTACCAACCTCGGCGCGAACGAACTCGCGCCGCGCTTTATTGAGCCATTTACGATAATCAACGCCATTGGTGATGCTTACACGCTTGACATTCCTACGTCACTACGTCTGCATCCGACGTTTTACGTCGGACGGCTCAAGAAGTATCGTCCCGCTACGATTCCAGAGTCGTTTCAGGCTACTGAGCCGGAGCATGCGTCGAGCGACCTTCTCGACGGGCGCGGCGAACCATCGATCCATCCGCACCAGGAGTCGGATCTCGAGGCTGTGTCCCCGTCTGTAAACGTCCGTGAACCGATCTCTCCAGCATCTGCAACCGAGCAAGCATCTATCGGTTCGACTGACGCAGCTGCGCACTCTCCCCAGTGGCCCGGGGAGTCTGATCGAGAGCCTCATCCAACTCCTGCTGGGCATCCCAGTAGCTGTTCAGCAAGTCGTTCTCGTTCTGGGCAGCCAGAGCGCGAGTGTTATCGACGCGACGGCCATCCTCCTGTTGTTGACGCTGCCGGTAATACCCGCTGGATTGTTGAGCACATCGTTGCCCACGAAAATCCACTTCGCGCTCCCAAACGTCATCGTGGGCTCGCCCACGATGTTCCGGCCGACCGTCGCTATCGGGTACGATGGCTTGGGTTTCCTCCCGACGAGGATACATGGGAACCTCGTGCCAAATTCCTTCGCGACGTCCCGAATGTGGTCCAGGCGTATGAGTCCAACCTCGCTTCGAACCACTATGTGACACATGCCAGCTCGCACGAGGAGAGCGACTCGAGCGATCACGCGAACGTGATCGAGACCAATGACGTGGTCGACCACGTGAACGGGACCGAGATCTGCGATTTGTGCGACCACGCGAATGGATCGAGAACGACGACTTGAGCGGCCGCGTGAACGAGACCGAGTCCGATTCCAAGAATCTTCACGTGCAGGGCGTCGGCGTGAGCCGGCGCGACTAGAGGCGCGCACGTTCTCGGCCAACGAGCGACGATACTTCTCGATCCACCCGTGTTCTTGTTCACCGAGCGGATACTCGGCCATGTGGCTTCTCCACTCCTCGACAGTCGGACGCGATCCAGTACAAGTACTTCAACCTCCAGCGACCCTCACGTAGCAGATGCGGCGCATGTCCTCCCATGCGCTGGTGCAGACGCGCTCACGGGGTTCCGTGCAGCCAGCCGACGAAGCTCCCCCTTCTTCCTGCGTCCGGTTCCAACGCCGGATGAAGGCGCACCACGACTCCTGCAATGCACCATATGCGACACCCTCGACAGGTTTCTGCCGCAGTCCACGGAAGCGCCGGAAGTGATCCTTCATCGTGTCCAGCGTGTCCGGAGCCCGCGCTCCAAATATATCGTAGAGACCCATGCCCGGAGCTGGTCGTCCATCACGCGCGTGCCCCGTGCCGCTGCGGTCGACGACGTTGCCGTCGTCGGTGTTCCCGTCCGCTACTGATCCATCGTGCTGCTTGTCGTCTTCTCCGCAAGTCGAGTTGTGTCGCTCCTGCGCTTCGCAGGAAATGTCTCCGTCTCTGTTTCGCTCCGCCCGTTAGCCAAGTCCCCGTTCGCCATCCTCGCGCAGATTGATTTGTTCTTCGCCCACTGCTTATGTTGCGTAAGTGCAACTTTAAGGGGGGGGGTAATGTAATGGGCCCCTCCATTACATAAGTTCGTAGATTTCTTTACATAAGTAGGTGCATCAGCACACGACTAGCGTGTGCTGAAATGCTGTCATGCCATTGGCTGATATATGGGGAGCCATACACATTATTAGCCAATTGGACTATGACGTGTATTTGAGTGGCCAGGGCTGTGGCCTTGGTCCTAAAATAAAGTCAGAGTTGATTTTTCCTTAAACCTAAGACTCAGTCGTCCTATTGCAAGCTTCCTCAACACTATAGTGTAAGCAAGTAACGGAGTATATACCTGGCCCGTTACAACCGAGCACGAACCGCATCCATTGGTTGCAAACAGCCAGGCGAGCTGCGCAGATACTTAATTATCGACATTTTAGCTACGCAAAACCTGTCGTATGTACTGCAAATCGGGCACAGTACCAGCCCAAGCAGTTAAAGCTCTGCGATGTTATTTTCCATAAATTTTTTTCAAAGTAGAGACGATATTATTTTTATTAGTATTATTATTACTGAAGGAGGCTTCACGACCTTTGCGTTATTATAGTTGCACCCGGACACAGACAGCACTGCATGCGCGAATGATACTTACGTGGTGGTGTTGTTATTGCTGAAAAGTATGTTGGGTTTAAAAAAATGAAAATAGCATTTTTTGAGCGATTGCCAAAACTAAAATAAAACCACTTTTGTTTAATAATGAGTACTGACAAATATTTTTACGTGAAACAAATAATGGTTATGATATATTAATACTATTTTTTAACAAAATAAGGCTTATGATATTATAATAATACTATTTATTATTTTGTTTAATAAAATACACCTAACAGTAATCATCCGCTGGAATACCTAATAGCTTTACGCACGTCAGTAATTATATAAGCTTCTTCACATTTGCAACATGGCGAGGCCCATGTGCAAAGCCAATATTGACCCGCTTCTGCTGAACCCGCAGCGGTCTACGACGGATTCCCGGGCGCGCTGCGTCTGCTGCGGAAAGCTGCAGTACGGCTACGCATTCCGTACAATCAGCAGGCGGAACATCGTGCGGCGCTGTATTGCCTGCGAGAACGGCCCAAAAGCGGTTGATTTCTGGGAGGAAAAGCCCCCACCACCTGAGTCGGCCGAAGTGCGCCGCAAGGAAAGCTTGGCGAGCGTCAAGAAGGCGATAGGTACTGACTGGTATCCCCAAGAAAAAAAAGCGATGCAGCCGCCCTCACAAGCTAACCACCCGAATCGCCAATTACATCGAGCAAAAGAAGCAGCAGAAGAGCAAGTAATTTGGATAATATATCCTTATAGCCCCCTTTACCCCGCTTATCTTTGTGTTTTGTATACTGGCGGGCAGCGCGAGGCTTGGGGCCGCACATATGGTAAATTAACTATGGTGCTGCCAATTGTGTTGACGCACCTACATAGTGTAGCGCGCTTCATAAAATATGAGCCCATGGAATTATCTGTGTACCGCTGCAAGTTGGTCGTTCCTATCCGCATACGCGTTACCGTAGATGGAAAGTACACTCGCTCGCTTGGCACACGCAAACCCATGCTATCTGTAACGTCAGCGCTCACAGCGTATATTTCACTAATGTGCGCTCACGAATATAAACTACAGTATTAAGTGAGCACTATGCGCGACGAAGAAGTTGCTGTCTACATCGACAAAGCACGTCTGCAGTAGTGATGACCATACAGGTGGGTGTCGCAAGTCGATGTGTCTGTACGCAGTACTGTACTTTAGTGCCCTGTCCATAAGTCGAGATGAGAGCTCGGTTGAGTCGCGGATGACTATAAGGTTTACCCGCTGCGCGCGTATATATCGGGCTGACTACTGCTAGCATACGCGCAGTTAACTTGCCTGTATCGCTGCGGTATGACCTGTGCCCAGTTAGTGACACGACTGATACAGAAAATGCGTAAGCACAATAAGCTAGCACGACGATGCCAAAGTACCGAGAAAGCAACAGTGACCCCATGGATATGTTTTGGTTATCACGAGCACGTGACATATACACTCATTGGCCACCTTGCGAGATATGCACGGACCCATCAAGAAGCACGCCGAGTGGATAAGTAGGCAGCGAAAGTACTTCATTTAATGTACATGAGCTATTATTCATTTTAAGTCTAAGATATATACGATCCAATAATCACCCTTAGTCATGTGGCTTCCTATGTTTGTCATACATATACGAATCAGTAAATGCCACTCGGAAAGGATCTACGCCACTCTGTCAGTCAGTAGCTATGCAAATAAGTCAGTAAGTGCGTCAATTATGCGAGTAAGATCAATGCATGCGGAAGATAGTGGAAAACCCTTCAGTAATCTCATAAACAGCTCAGCGGAACAATTTAAAAATACTATTGGTGTTTGGGGCGACCATCGGCAAAAACTACCTGTCCTAAAGATACTTCGCGCGAGGAGCTGACCCAATCTTGATTTAATAGACCGTCACAATCAAAGTTATGGTATCGACTGCCTCACGGCGATGACGTGACAGATGGTATTTTGTTTGAGTAGGCGTATTTACACCAGCAAACTAGGATTCCTCACCGATCTATGCCAATTCCGTAGCATCACGGATACTGACCCGTCTTCTGAACAGCATATATTACGTTTGCAACCACGCGTGCCTCCGATTGGCGTCATTTTGGGCGCTATGCGCTCAAATGAGATTATAGCCAATATTTTCCCGGGTAAGATGGTCCTCATCTTGCAGATCACGTCAAACCCGTGTGGTGAAGTGCTTTCTCAGAAATAAGAAAATGGGCCTGACGCGGGGTCACTATCCCGAATCAGTGACAATTCAAGTGATTTGAGAGGATTTGAGTTGGCTGGCACGGATGCAAGTTGCCTGTGGTGGATTAGCCATGACGAGTAGCACCCCGTATGAAATGACGATGGATCTGGTATGAACGAAGTACGAGAAGGCAAGATCCACCAAGACGTACCTCGGATCCACCCTTACCTGGATTCACCAAGATGGATATAGGATATACTATACAAGAGTGGATCGGGTGTGGATCCTATGAAGGAAGGATGGTCGGTGCCCTCTGAAGGTGGATCTAGTAGCCACGGCTAACGAGGAGTCAAGATCCACCGCGAGGTACCCCGGATCCCATACTTCCGAGTTCGGATCCAAGGAGGGAGGATCCCGCCTTGAGGGACCTGGATCCAGAGTATAGGGATGGTGGATGCAGTGGATCTCGAACTTTCGTGGAACCATGGAGATCACAGACGGTTGCAAGATGATGTTGGATGATTGGAGAGCTCAGATCCACGACGAGTGTACACTTACAGTGAAGTGGATCCAAGCGACCTGGATCCTGATGAGTGTACCCATAATAGGGTGACTATAATGATTACGCCATGGATCCGGTGGATCTGAAGATAATACAGCTGGGATGATGGGTCAAGGGAAGAAGGGACATGCAGCCGAGCCTGGTAAGGGATTTAACAGATGAAAGACATAGAAGGTAGAAACCCAGGCAGGTATAGGCTTAAATATCAATACAGACTCCAATTTGCACAGTGACACGCAAGTGCCTTCCTGCCCTCAAGAACCGGAACTACATTGGCCGTACGAGCTCGGAGAAGGTTGGGAATTGCGAATCTAGTGTTGGTAGTGATAACTGGATAATACATTGGCCAGATCCTACAACCTAGTGAGCTTTTCCTTTACTTGTGCAGATCCGACAGGTTAACCGAATTTACTACTTGGTCGGTTATACCCTAGAGGCTCTCAACTCTCAAGATCCCATCACAGGAGGCGGCAAGTACGACGCAAAGGAACTACAAAGGCAAGGGAACACACCCGCAAGGCAACCCTACGGCCAGATCCACGATCTAGGCCCCGGATCCATAAGCTCAAATATTCGCTTAGGATTCGGAACAATCCACGGACGCAGAGTGAAGATTTTCCACTGCTGCTCCACCCCATCCCCACGTCTCGCCAAGACACTCAAGCTTCACCACTTGAACTCTTCGGAAAGTTACCGAGAGAGCAAGATCCCGCCCTACCGACGGGTACACAAGGTGAGGAAAGTTCAGCAGAACACGGATCATCGGGGGACCCCCTCCGTTAGTCGGTGTCTGGGCGCAGTTGGTAAGTTGGATCTGGCAATCTCGCAGATTTTGCTGATCCCGCTACACCACAATGGTGCGCGTGCCCGGATCTTTTGGTGACTCGGGGTTTCACCGTGAGTCCCAAGAAGATGCTCAAGTGAAGATTGAGCCAGGGGAAGAGGCGTCGTCGGAAGTCGGATCGACGAAGACGCTGCTGAATGAAACGAGATCCGCGGATCGATGGAGTTTTGGGAGGAACTCTGTCGACGGAAGAGAGGTGGATCCGGATCCGGATCTAGAAGAAAAACCTCTCTATCCTCCCCAGGTCCCCTCGGGGACCCCTGCGGATCTTGACGCAAGTCAAGATCCGCTAACAAAACAAGGGAAAGTGAAGGCGAAACGGTATGCATTTGCAGATTCACCGGTTAAGCCAACACCGTACCTAAACCCAAGCCCACTAGTCGAAGAAACGAGAAAGAAGACAAAAACGAGTAAGACTACGCGGAAGAAGATGCAAGCTCCAGAGTCGGAAGAAGACCAAGCTGGATCCAGGTCAGGCTGGTCAGACAAGGATCTCGAGTTTGTGTATCACCACCAAGCTTTACGCGACTTCCTGCATCAAGATCCTGTCATGCAGATCCTGAATCCACGACAGATCGAAGATCCAAGAGAACCGGTGAGAGCACCAACTTAAACGGCGAACAAGTTGGTGGCAGTCAAGGATCTATTACGTTTGCTTACGGAGCCAGGCATCGTAGCTGGTGTGTTCGACGCAGAGGATATCTTCGAGCTAGACCTGGATCTCATAGTATCCGCGACGCGGGACCTCTATGCCAGAGTTAAGTCCATCACCGGAGAAAGGTCGCGCACTATGGATCCGGTGTCGTCGCCGAGGGTCAGCCAAGCTGCGTCCTCGAACTACGAATCCGCCGCTGAGGATGAGTCGGACACGTCGTTCAAGCCCCGACGCATGACTTTAGGACCCTCCGGGGCATCCATGCTGGAAGCGCGGGCGAGGAGCCGAGGACAGGAAGTCCCTGTGAGCGCGAAGGCTCGGGATCCAGTAGGCCCTCTGCGTGATCTGACACAATCCAGCCACGATCGAGCCAGATCCGGCAAGAAGCCAGTGGGATTATCGTCAGATCGGGCTCAAGGTAATCGCCTCACGGATCCGGTCTCGCCAGTGGACCAGACGGCCACAGGCGCTTCCGACACTTCCTCGGGCACCCTGCAGCGACACTTCGAAGCTGCGATGAGTCGTTTCCTGGCCGAACAGGGTATGAGAGCGCCCGTGCCACAAGTGCAAGTGCTCCACGAACATAGAGCACGAGACGTGGAGATGGAGTCCGTGGAGGGAGACAACTCCCATGATGAGTTCGACCCAGATGATCTGGATGGCCCATCCACTTCGTCAGCAGTGGTAGCAGCAGCCACAGCCGGGGCAGGTGGATCGTCCATGATTCAGAGGGTACGGATCTCAGCCATATCGGATCTGAAGGAGTTCACGGGCAAGGATCAAGATGAGGACCGAGCGAGAACATGAATCAGCAAAGTCTAGTCGGCCCTCATGAGAGATCAAGCGTCGGATGCTGAGAAGTGTTTGACCTTTGCGGATCTGCTAGCGGGGCCAGCCAGGAACTGGTATCGGCAGCTGGGCAGATCCACCAGGAACTGGTATCGGCAGCTGGGCAGATCCACCAGGAACAAGTGGCCAGATTTGCTGCGCAGTTTCCAGACCCAGTACTGTGGATTGGGAGTGTCGGTGGCACGACAATACTACCACGCTCGCCGCAGATCGGATGAATCCCCGCTAGAATACCTACATCGACTAAATGTGGCCGGTCTACGGGCCAAGTTGAAGATCAAGGATGGGGGATCCAAGGCACTGCGGGAACACGTGGATCATTTCATCGAGACGTTGGGAGATGTAAATCTGGCCGACAGGCTGACCCTGTTACGTCTTCCACGCAGATGAGCTTGAAGAAGTGTTGCGGGCTGTGGATCGCGCGAAACACCGCCAGAAGAAGGCGGCGGTCGGATCCGGCAAGTATCGCCAAAATGCTCCGACGCCCACGGCTCCAGCTCGACGTGTCCACCCAGTCACGGCGCCCGACTCAGGAACTGAATCAGGATCCGACGGTTCGGACTCCGACCCAGAGGATTACCGTCGAGTCTGTCTCACTGCATCCAACGATCGAACGGCGAAGACCGGAGACAACTCGCGGTCGGGGGATACCGTACCCGGGGACCGTGGGATGTACAGATCCCAAGATCTCATGGACGGGACAGCACAAGTCGGGTGCTCGCAGTGCGGATCCCGGAAGCACACTGAATCTGGATGCTGGAAACATCTGGTCTGTGAGAAGTGTGGCAAGAAAGGTCATCCCGGGGATCATTGCTTCTACGTGTGTCGCGGGTGTGGCGAGATTCACGACGTCGGCAAGTGTCCGATGGAAGAATTCTACAACCAGATCCGCCAGTGGTTTGATCCAGCCAAGCACAGAGGGATGTTGCCAGAAGTGGCCGAGAAGATGTTAAACTAGGACGCTCGCCGGGTTTGAATCCGGTACGAGCCGAGCGTTCTAGGTATTGCATTTATGCATTTGTGAACAAGACATCGCTAGATCCAGGTAGCAGGACCCTAGATCCAGTCGATAATACACGTGATCTACATGAAGTGTCAGTTGCCAGGATCTCTGGTTTGCGCCAAGTGGATGAGTTTGCCAGATCCGAAGTCTCTTCAACCTCTGGATCTACAAAGGCTAGAAGCACGTGGTTATTGGGAGAAACGTCAACATGGTCGATGGTTTGGGCCTACCAAGGGTGAAGTCACTGCAGATCCACCTAAGGTCTGTCAGGTCGTTGGATCCCGTGGATCTGAGGATGTTGTATCCATGGATCTGCTAACCGGGGAGTCCCGTGGATACTGGAAGTACCATGTCCCAGGAAAGTGGTTCAGACAAGCCAAGGTAGGGGGCAAGATCAACAATGAAAAAGCAATCCTACTCCTAGATAGTGGTGCCGAGGTGTCTATACTAGATACCGCCTTTGCTCGTAAGGTTGGGTGCCAAGTGGATGGGAGTCGGATTCAAGATTGTGTTGGGATTGGTGAAGGCGTGTACCGTACGAATGGGAGAACGCGGATCAAGATCACGCTGGCAGGTTGTTTGGTGTATTGGTTTGACATTTGGGTTGGAGATCTCGCTGGTCAGGACGCCATCCTCGGGATGGATTTCATGGTACCAGCCGGAGTGAGGTTGGATCTGGCGGACGGGACACTTTGTTTCCCCGACGAGATGCGGATCCAGCTCAGCGGACGGCGACCGTTGTACGGGGCCAAGATGAGGATCATAAGGGCGGATAAGACAACCTGGATCGAGCCCGGGGAAACCTGGGAACTGCCAGATCGGTTAAAGTGGGTGGAACATGAGAAACGGTGGGTCACTCGGGGCGAGAAATGGGTACCGACCGTAATCCAGGGACCAGGTCGGTCACAATACCTCCAGGTCACGAACTTTAGCGACAAGAGACTATTACTGGCACCACTATGAGGAGATCGGGTCGATGGTTAAGAGATAGGCACGGTATGCCTAGGCGACTGCGATATGGTGTCAGTAGGTATCCGCCCGTTTACAAGAATGGCAGATCTAGTCGTACGAGGCGACTACCGAGATCCAATCCCTCAGAGAAGTGGAGCTCTCGGCGGAGCCAACTGGCCCCTTGGTGGATCGGCCTTCATATCCAACTCCGCGAAAGATCCGGCAGAGGGATCGACGGGTCGAGATCCAAGCAATGGAGGTGGGATCCACGACGGGGGACGATCCCCAGAGTCGGCCCTTAGATAACGCAGGGTCGGTGGATGAAGGATTGCAGAGGGCTAAAGCCGAAGAGCCGGATCCCGCTGATCCACAAGTGGATCCAAGCTTTCATTGGATAAAGTGCCTGGATCCCTATCGAGAGTGGCAACACTAGTCAAACCAGAACCGTCGGGCTTAAACTCGTTAGAGGACCGACTAGATCCAACTGGTGGTTTCCCTGATACCAGGGTACCTGATCCCCCGAAGACAGAAGGACTGCCAGGCGAAAGAGGGTCGCGGTGTTTGGATCCAATGGTGGATCCTACGAAGACGGAAGATGAGCAAGTCTGTTACCATGAAGGCGGGGATCTACACGCCGAGGATCTCGGAGAAGGCCTGGCGGTAATCCCGGAGGTACCACTAACCACAGAGGAGGTCACGATTGACGATATCCAAGTGGATCCAGGGGCAAACGAGCCCGCGGAAGTGGATCGGTTACGTCAGAAAATCTGGGAAAGCCGACATCTGCTGATTGGTAAAGGTAATGCATTACTGCCCGCTGCCCGCGGAGTCAAATATGACATCGATGTCGGCGACGCGAAACCGATCGCTCAAAGGGTGCGGAAGGTGGCCCCTCAGTTCCGGGAAAAACTATCGGACCTGATTAAGGGCCTGCTGCAAGCCAAGATCATCAGTTTCTCAACGTCCCCGTGGGCATCTCAGGTGGTTATCATCGTTAAGAAGAACGGAGTGGATATACGTCTGTGTATTGATTACCGGATGGTTAACGGCCTGACCCGACTGATGGTGTATCCAATGCCTCTAATCAATGAGCTATTGGAGGATTTGGATAAAGTACTCTGGTACTGTTCACTAGATATGGCCAGTGGTTTCTGGGTGGTGACTATGACGGATCGAGCTCGCGCAATATCCGCATTCATCACACCGTTTGGACTGTTCGAGTGAAACCGGATGCCGTTTGGATTGAAGAACGCACCCCAGATCTACCAACGTCTGATCGATAACGCCCTCTATGGATTCACCCGAATACCGGAACCCGAAAGGGGTGGATCCGGGGAAGATCATACGGAAGTAGATCCATTTGAGGCAGGAGAGCCAGGGGATCCTGGAACCCCGTCCGTGTTAGGACGCAGATCTTACATCGACGACATTTTAATCCCGGCGAAATCGTGGGATCAGTTGTGCGAAAGAGTGACATCCCTACTGGAGGCGTGTACTAAGTGGAATCTCTCTATCAGTGTGGTAAAGAGCTATTGGGGGATGCGCAAGGTGGATTACTTAGGCCATCGAGTTTCCAAGGAGGGATTGGAGGCGAGTCCTTAGGACCTGTCTTCGTGAGCCGATTTGTCCTTCCCGCAGTCGTTACGGGCGATGCAATCTTTCTTGGGCAGTTTGAACTACTACAGTCGGTTCATCGAGGATTACGCCCTGTTTGCCGCGGTATTGTATGAATTGAGAGAGGTAGATTTTGCTGCGATGACCACTCCAGCTGTCCGGATAAAAATGCAACAAGCTCTGGCCCGGGAGATGTCGGATCCACGAAGAAATCCAAGTGGTACGACACCAGAAGAGGACCTAAAACAGGAGCTGGATCCACCCCGGGACCAACGGAGAGAGGATCCAGTCTGGATAGAGACGACGGATCAGAACATGGAAAAGGCAGAATATCGGTGGATCCGAGCTCAACACGCATTCGTGGAACTGAGGAACAGGATCGCGACCACACCTATCCTCCGTCATTTCGATCCGGAGCGTCAACCTACGGTAATAGTTTATGCCAGTGACTGGGCAGTCTCAGCAGCTCTGGTACAAGAACATGAAGGGATCTGTCATCCAGTCACCTTCGTTAGCCGGACACTGAAGCCGAATGAACTGAACTACGGAGCGGTGGAGAAAGAGATACTCGCGCTCCTGCGCGTGTTGGATCTCAATTACAACCTGCTGGTGGGAAGATCTATCCGGCTCCTGACTCGACACTCTGCGCTAGCTTGGCTGTTCAAGTCGGCCGGGTTACAAGGACGTTTGGGACAGTGGGCAGCTTTACTCTCGCCTTGGACACTGGAGATTGTGAATTGTTCGAAAGGGGAAGACGAGATCTTGGGAGTCTTGGCCGCGAGCATCACACCTCGAGCTAAGATGGATGAGGCGCTGACTAGGATCGCTCCTAAGAAAGAGCCCAAACGCCGGATCCAGATCCCGATCCCGACGGTACAGGTGTATGAGGATCTGTACGTCCTGAGTTTCGATGGATCCGCTCGCGTACGACGCGGAGGAGGAGCATACAGCGCAATACTGTGGAGACTGCCTGGATGGGAAGTTGTACGGGCCAGATCCACTTACGCGGAAGGCCTCACCGTCAATGAAGCCGAGTATAACGGGCTCCTGCTGGGTTTGGATCTACTAA
>NW_003303660.1:378543-391246 GCF_000142945.1 Phytophthora infestans T30-4 | reverse complement strand
CGTCCATCCTTTGGTGGAGGGCACAGGGTTGTGAACGAGCTCAGCCGAACCAAACTCGGCGGAGTCTCGGAAGTGATCTGACTTGGTTAGTCGGAACCGAGTGGAAACGAGCCACTCGTCTGTCCCGGAAGGCCGGACCGCGAGGGGACCACCCTCTGCGCAGGCCATACAAACCGCCGACCTAACTCGGCGATTCGTTGTGGTTTGTGTAAGGAATCCACATCTGACGATATTTGTGTGTTCTACTACACCACACACAGCAGCCGTGGATCCAGTCTTGGACGCCGATCCCGACTTGGATGTAGCAGCGGATCCCGCCTTGGATCCGGTACCGGACTTCGAAGACGACACCGAGAGCTTAGACGTGGGTGTAGATTCAGTTTTGGGGACTGCTTTAGAGGCAGAGCCAATTTTGATGCTGGTGGATAATTCCGCGAGATTAGAACAATTCACGCTGTTTTCAGTTGATGAACTCGCCACCACCGTCCGTGCGGACACACTTGATTAATAAGTCAAACTGAGTCTCGAATTCGCTAATGAACGTTCTGATATTGTCAGCAGCCTCGATCTAGCGTCTCAACAGGTATACGTGGTTGTAGCTGGAGCCATAGTCGACAATCGTAAGTACGTGCTCATGTCCATTGCGAGATTTGTCTTGAGATCCATCCCGAGTGTGGCACCAACAACGTCGGTTGGAGCAGAGGCTAAGTGTCTATTTGGGGCTGGGGTCGTCGAAGTTGGTATTGGCGGTTGCCTGATACCGGATGAACAACTGGCACATGAAGGCGTACCGGACCTGGTGATGACAGTGGTGCATCCTATGAATTATTGATGACGCTAGGGCAGAGAATCCTCAAAGAAGACGCTCAGGATGTCCCTAGATTGCCCACAGGACGCCTACACGACAAGATTGCAGCTAGGACCGATTCGACCCAGCACTCGTAATTCATTCTACAATTTACTTTGCCTGACTCAAGTCTCCTCTTCCTTCGCGTCTAACTGGTTAACAGCCGCATCCTGCTCCATGTCGACTCGTCGTAACACTCTTTATCAAGCTGCCGCTGATGTCCAGGCCAATCAGAACGCCCCACTACCGCAAGGCGTTGCTGACCAAGATGTGCCTGTGCTTAATCCTGCGCCACCACCTGCGGTGCAGGCTGTTCGTCAAGATCTCAAGCGTTCTCTTCTCCGCCATTTCCCAGTTTTCCCGATTGTTCTCCGAGTGCACTCACGTTAGGTGATTGCTGTCTTAAGAGGGGGGTGATGTAATGGGCCCTCCCAAGTTACATATGTAGGTAGTTTTATAGGTTCTTTGTAGTGGTTCAAACCATTACATAAGTAGGTAGGTTTGCATTACAAAAGTAGGTGCAGCAGCACACGAGTAGCGTGTGCTGAACTGCCGTCACCTTATTGGTTGAAATATGGGGATCCAGACCCATAATCAACCAATAAGGAGTTGACGTGTATTTGAGTGGTCAGGGCAAGCCGCCCTGGACATAAATAAAAACAGAGTTGATTTTCCTTCAGACTAAGTACTTGGTTTCAGTATCACTGGACTTGTACGCTTCCTCATCACTACGTGTAAGCAAGTAACGGACACCCCAGGCCCGTTACAGTTGAAGCTTCGAGGCAAACAGCGCTAATGGGATTTTCAACTTTACTTTTCATTTTTCTCTTCTAAGTGTGTATTTGTAGTCACAGGAGCTTAAGTGCCTATTCCAATAAATCCTCTCTCCATCGGGGAACTGCTGTATATATACGAATGGATCCCACGATAAGTAATTTCGAATGAAAGTAGATAAACAAGAATTACTTAAGAGGCCTTGAATTCACATAGCATGATTATTAGCACCTTCGTTTCTTGCCGTACTGTTTAAATGAGATAACGGTACTAGTGTGCGTTAGTCAATTTTTAAAACATCGATATTATTTTAATTTTTAAATGCTTCAGCTTCAGAAGTACTACAATATTTTACTTAACTTTTCATGCCACACTTAGTTTATAATGTGGCTAAGACAGCCACATTATGGCTGATCGAAAGAACATTTTACAAGTACTCCGTACAAAATCATCGGACCCCATCACTACTTGAATTATCACGCCGACTCAGCTACTAGAGACCATAAATTTCCCAATGTAAGTCCTCCGGACCAGTGGCATTTGTCAAGACAATAGGTTGGCTGCCAGTCACTTTACATTTCGTCTTCAAGACCACTATAGCTATCAATCGTTGGAGTGACCAATGAAATTCAGGATTTCTAACTTTATAAACCTAACTTACTTAAAATTCAGCCACCCAGCAATGATGGCGAAATCTCAGGCGACACAACTGGGATGTGACACCGGGCATGTACTACATAAACCACTTTGATCCCAGCTTGATATCATGGGAGACTAGATTCAGCCTTCTCCCTCACTTGCTAGAAATAGTGCTCAGAATTAAGTGGCTTTAACATCAACAGAAAGCGCTTCGATAAGATCTAACTTGTAATAGAGAGCTCATTTCAACATTGTAAATGCGTTTCGCGGCCACCTGGTGAGCTCGCGAATTTGATGTTTGATTGTACCGACCTCCTCGAAGTACTTAAGTAGGGGTTAATACATGTCTGAAATATAGGTGGTGCCCTGTATTAACCTCTCTAGCCCCGCGATTTAGGGCAAAAGCTACCCTGTATTATACAGGATAGTGATTTATCTTGATTTTACTATTTGCGGAGTTTTGCGAAGCTCACAATCCTTACTCTTTATTTACCCTGTTCTATACAGGTTATCAGTCAATATACGGGATCATGTACTCTGTATTAACCAGGATTAAAACATTGAAGTTATAGAGAAAAATTCCAAAATTCTACAGATACATTCACTCTAATGGACTACAATCATTCTAAGTGCTACGCGATTAACTTACATCTATGTAGTAGATGCACGCTGTTTCAATACTGCCTACGTTTCCTGCACTAACCTCGATTATGCCTCTCTTGAAGAGTCGTTGGCCGAGCTTTCTTCTTTATCGCTGTCATCAATATTTTCGCCTGTGCGGCGTGAGCTTGAGCCGCTTGGTGAGCGCATGCGAATTGCCTTCAAACCAGGGGGTATACGAGCCCAGAGCCCCAAAGGGTGTGCCAAATTTGGCTGCAAGCTGCTGAGTTTATTGATCCCGACGGGTCGGGCGAACCGTTTAGCATAGATAAATCTTTCCCCGTGCCCCCGACTGGCGATTCGTCCTTTCCTCTGAGCATCCAACGCAGTAAAACGTAGTCTCCCACGGTGTCTTTGCCGGGTGAAGTAATGAACACACTTTGCATCCGTACTGATGTCTTTTGCTCGATTCTTTTCCAATTTTGCCTCTTGTCGTGCGAAAAATATCCATGGCGAGGTGTGTGATGGGCCGGGAGTGTGTAGCGAGCGTGTGTCGGCGGTACAACGCTCGTATCAACCAAAGCTTCGACAGATAAGTATCCTTCGGAATCGGCAGCTCCCACGTTCAGCAATGCGACTTGCATAGCTCTCATGAATTCTGCGTGCGTGGGTGGATCACACCCTGGATTCAATCTTGCTTTGACGCGGCGATGGATGATGTAGGCATTGACTAACGGCATGTCAATAGGTCCGAGAAAGAAAGTGTGATAGTATTTCTTCATTTTCATCGATCCCTGTAGTGTACAGGGTAACAACTGTCAATATGAAACCAAAGTAATGTAGATTACAAATAACAGTACCTGTATTGAATATCGTTGGAGCCGCAGCTGATCATGTATATCTGCGCCTCCCATGCCTTCTTGGTAGGCGTTGACGAGCTGAGGTGCTGGGACGTCAACCGTGTCAGCGCCTGCACGTCTTACCAAACTTACCACACCAGTACCACAGCCCGTGGCAATGAAGTGAACGGGACGGCTGTCCATCTACGAAGCGGCCACCATGCTTGGCTCCACCTTCGACTGTGCAATTCGATACAGCTTTCTCGTCATCTTCTTTGGCCTCTTGGCCTGCTTGTATGGAATCGTGTTGCAATATCCGCGCCGGTTTGTCTAAATGGTGCCCACGTGATAAAGACCCCGTTGTAGGAGAATCGAAGACAGCAGCACGCTCGAGTAGAACCGATCCATAATGACGAGTCGTCTTTTCGGTAGTCCGTCGAGCACTGCGTCAAGGTTGCGAATTACCGCGTTCGGGTCCTGGTTCAGATCGACACTATCACTCGTCAGCCGCCCTTGATAGATTTCAGCCCTGCACAGGATAACGGTCACAACTTGTTAGACATAAACCTGTAGAATACATAGATTCTCCATGACATACCTGTTGCAGTAACCCGTTGTAGCGTCGCACGTCATAGCACTTCGTACCCCACGGATGGGGCTTGGCACGAAGGTATTGTCGCATGGGGTTGTACTTGCTCCTCATGGGTATCATACCTCCATCAAATGCAATGCGCTGTCCAACACTCATGCCTAACTTGAACGTCTTATTGGTTGTATCGGCAATGGGCTTGATTTTCCAAGTCTTGTATTGCCGTGCACCGGCGTCGTTGTTGCTGCTAACGTGCATGAACCGCACAATTTCCTCGAAGCGTTTTCCTGACATGAAATGTCCGAAGGTGCCTTTCGGTACCGCGCCGTGTGGATCGACTGCCCAGTGTTTTGCTAGCTTCTCGCGATGCGGGCATAATGTTCTTGCACATATTAGACCAATGCAATGCACCAGTTCATGCGGCTGAATAGGCTTGAATGCGTCTAGCCCCTTCTTCACTTGTTGCGGAGTCTTCATTTTGTACTCGGGGCGTCTCTCCTTCATGCGGCGCTGGCGAATCATGATCGATTCAATAGCGTGGGACCGGAACTGGCGCTGGAAGCGATTGGACGCCTTTGCGACGGATATCCACATCTCCTTGGGGAGAAAGAGGAAGAAGAGTCCTTCCATATTACACCTGAGTGCTTCCGCGATCTCAGTTGGAGCTGCTGTGCATTTGGTTAGACTTGCCGAAGGCAAATCGAGAGAGCAGCCTGCATTCAGTACACAGTATAAAAGTTAGAGAATAATACAGGATAGTCCAAAGGGTTTGATAAGTGCAAACCTGTACCGTACATGATTGAACTTACTTTCGTCCTCGAAGTATGTTGTCCAGCCCGTCTTCGCGTGCTCGCTCAGGTCCTCCTTGCTCATTCTGTCAAAGCGCGTACCCACCGACAATCCACCGCATCTTCTTCATCACTTGTTCACTCGGGGTCACTAGCATCGCTTGCAGAGCTCTCGCTGGCCGCCTCTGCGTCAGAATAGTCACCATCCTCCAATACAAAGTCGTCTTCGTCTCCAGACTCCATTCTGTCGTCACCCGTCGAGAAATCCACCAGATTTGTAACTGCGGCTACATGAGTCTGTCTCGGTGGCGTCGGTGACGTTGCTCCAATAGTTAGAGCGGTGGACATCCTGGCTGGTATTGTTGTAGATGCTGGAGATTGCGTGGTCTGAGTTTTGTGCAGCGTCGTGGATGGGCTGACTTGGGCGGCGTCACTGATGAGGTCCTGCTTGGAGCCTTGGGCGGCGCCGTGGATTGGGTCTTGACAGGTGACTTGGGCGGCGCCTGGCCTGAGGCCGCCGTAGTCGCTAGTGCCTTCGCCGGAGACTTGGACTGAGCCTCCGCCGGTTTGGTTAGGGAGGGTGACTGAGCCTTGGTCGGAGGTTTCGTAGGTGATGCAGGCTCCATGCTCAGCTGCTTCTCTACAGGCGCCGAGATAGATGCGGATCGCTTGGGAGGAGGAACCTCATCATACAAAACCTTTCAATATTAGCCGCTAAATCGTAGGCCAGAATCATCCAATCGACCTATTTTCCACGGATAAATGCTTCCATACTTCATCTGGCCCATCGAAGTAGTCGACAAGATGCGTAGCGTTTGGTCTTCTTGATCAGCCTTCTGGCGTGAAGTATCGGTTTTGGTTGGATAGCCCTTTAGATCGCTCAAATTGCCATCCTAACCTTTTTAGTTTCGTCCAGAGCTTGCCCCAAGTGATTGGCCGGATGTGCTTCCGCTTCAGCATGAGGCCGTTCTTGCTGATGTCCGTCCGATTCGCGCGAAATTTGCGCGCCGCTCGCTCTCTTTAAATCTCGAAAAAGCCGTAGTCACGAATTATTGCCCGGAGGCTAGCAACATGATTCTAAAACTTTATCATTTATGGAAAAACTTACTTTTTGTAATGAGGAAAATGGCCTTTTTTGTGTTCTGTAGAATACAGGATACGAAAAATTATATCCTGTAGAATACAGGCGGCGGGGCTAGAGGGGTTAAACAAATTGGAGTCTGCGTGAGCCCACTTTTCAATTTGCTTTGAATCACCTACAACACTCAAGCAGTATTACGATGGTACTGTTCTCCCGGTATAATACTTAAGTACTCTTCAAAATTATTTGGATGAGATCAACTTCTACCATAAAACTACCGAAATTTTCAGCCAGTTATAAAATACACAAATTCAAATTCCAAATCTTAGTACTTACTACTGATTTATAGAAATTGCGCCCAGTGTATTGTCGCAAATTGTGACCCAGAATGCTAATCACCATCGCCTGTGCAAGACAACATGCTCAACTGACCTTCTCCTTGAGCATGTAACTTTCGATGAATAAATAGAATTGCAGCCAAGTCTCTACTAGATCATCTATTTTTTAGCACCTGGGCAAGTATCTGAACATTAATAGTGCAATATTCTCGACACAGAAAACAACAATGCTCGAGACGTTCACACAAAAGTGGCAAAGATACTCGCATTCGCGAAATCACACGATGCAGCCATAACATTGCCGCAAAACTGCAGTCGGCGCAATTTGCCCTGTGGCAGAGGAAGGGCTAGTCGGTGAACAACATTTATGAGATCCTGGAGCTGTACGAAACACGAAAAATGACATCTTTCATAACCCGCTTCTCAAGATGTGGGTCTCGTATATGAGACCACCCAGAGCAAAATGATACTTACGAACCTAAGTACGAATCGAAACGAAAGCGGGGCGTCTCTTCTATCTCTTGAGCGATATATTTAGGAGTGTTGTGAGCTCAATTTTTTTCAGTTTTACAAATTCAAGTGTTATTTAAAAGCTCTTGCTAAAAGCAATTAATAAGGGTAGTTCCACAGTTTTTTCGATGGAAGCTTACAATAAATGTCGCAGTTTCGGATAAGTGCGAATATCAATTGGCCAGCTTTAAGCTCGATTATCTCGATAACTCTAAATTACTCTCGACGTTCATATTATGAGCGCCGAGAGTCCCAGCAAAATACCCGCTCTGCTTTTGACATTGGAAGGACGATTCACGGTGAGGCCTTTTACCCTAGCCTGGAAACAGCTACAGCAAAAGTGAAGAGCGACAGCCTTTTTTGGGTTAATACTGCCCCAGACATTCAAGCAGCTCGGGCTTTGGCAATATTTACCTCTGAGCAATTCGCTATTCACAGAATGGGTGAATTACGTCAAGATTTTCAACAAGAGGAATTCGAAGAGAACAGAATCCTGGTTTCACCCGATTCAAAATCATTATCAATGGTTCGGTGTCGAACGTGTGATCGACAAGGCAATGCAAAAGCCGAGCACAGTGAGCATTGCGAAAAATAGTGGAGCGTGCATGGCATAAGCAGTGGCTACATGGGGAAAAGCCTCCAAGATACGTCTTCCATTTCTTGCACCTCGAAAAGTCTTGTAAAAACATTTTCGCCGGTCCAAAATTCAAAACATGGGCCTCGTATTTGAATGATTTCAGCCAGCACTATTTTATCCAGAAAACGGCTATGATCACTCAGGGCGAACTACAACGACAGACGGCTGCTACGTATATTAGATGAAACGAAACGTGACCCGAAGAGAGGAAAATTGGAGGATGAGCTTATCAACAAGTTGATTGCTGATAAAAAAAAGCCGGTCGACTTAAAACAGAGCCTTGCTGACGTAATACGATGATTGAGCGATATATCAAGAAACTCGACGCTTCACTTAACCAATAAAAAATTGTATGTCTTCTGTTAAAGGGTTGCCGTTGGACTGTGTTTTACCTCATTTTGAGTGCTGGATGCAGTCGCGATGCTTGCAACAAAGGTTCGCCCTTGTCAATTACAACTACTCCTATTAATAGCTTGAGAGGCGTGGAGCTGCTGATATGTAATGTATCTTCCGCTTTTTCTCAGCTTGTGCTGCTTTTGTCATTTGCGGCTCGCGGAGTGTCCGGTTCTTGGTTGAGCTAACCGGCCGCCAAACTAAGCGCGAGGTGCAAACTGGCATCGATCGCATATACTAATGTACTTCCTCTGGTCGGAAATGATCACGCGAAGTCGACAATTTGACCAATTGCGTTAGTTCTATTTACCCAATTCAGCGTCTGATTGGACTAAACGAAAGCCCTGCATCTCCTCTTCCTACAGCCACCAGGTTTGCGCCGAAATAACTTCTGTAGCCTCCGCAATCTCACTTTTCGCTCTCAAGGTTTCAAGCCTCGCCTGGAGTGCGACCCGCCACGCCTGCACTACGCTGTTTCTTCCTCTACAAATATGCCGAAGCCCAACCTTACCGATAATGAGCGCAAAGCCGTCATTGACGAGCTTCCAAAAATCAGCAACAACGGAGAATTACCCCGTGGAGCGTTTGCTAAGGTTGGTGTTCTTATGGGCCGACATCCGGACACCGTGAGGTTAATTTGGAAGCGGTACAGCTCTGCAGTGACGGCTGGTGTCGTGGGGGGTGATTGGCGTAGCCGGATTAAGAAGAACAGCGGCAGAAAAGCGGGAAGAATCGAGACGAAGTACGAGACAAACTGAAGAGTGTTCCTATCGGAGAATGGAGCGGGTGGAAAGACGTGTAGGCGGCGGTCTCTGGTCCTCTCAGGCATCTGGTAAGACAGGCAGTGAAATGAAGGGATGGTAACGCGACGAGCCACGTTTATCAAGCCGTCGCTAACGAATGAAAACAAGATACGGCGGGTAGAGCACGCGTTGTCGTTTATCGACGAATCTACTCTGCAGTTTGAGCCAATGCACAATCTAGTCCATGTAGACGAGAAGTGGTTTTATGCAGGCCGCAACAGACGATCATACCTCGTTTTCGACGGCGAAGAACTACCTGCACGCGCCTGGAAGAGTAAACGATTCGTTCCCAAGACGATGTTTTTAGCTGCACTCGCACGGCCAAGGTAATTCTCTATAATATTATATTTTTGAAATATAAAAACCGCTAACATTTTATTTATAATTTTAGGTACGATCCTCACCGAAAGCAGCGTTGGGATGGCAAAGTTGGTATATGGTCTTTCACGGAACAGTACGAGGCGAAACGGCGAAGCAAAAATAGAGACAAAGGAACTATTTGCACTCGTAATATCGATACGGTCTGTCGGGAAGTGTACAAGGATTATCTTCTGACAAAAGTATTTCCAGCGATCAAAGCAAATTGGCCAAGGAAGGATCGGAATGAAATCATATTCGTACAACAAGACAATGCAAAGCCGCACGTAGCGCCAACAGACCCGGATGTAATGAAGGCCGGAACTGAAGGAGGATGGAACATCAAGCTACTATGTCAGCCCCCCAACTCGCCTGACCTCAACTGTTTAGACCTGGGTCTGTTCGCCTCCATGCAAAGTATTCAGTATCGAATACCAAGAAAGGGTATCAACGCTCTCATAGCGTCGGTGGTGGACGCGTTTCGGCAGCTGGAGACTGACACGGTAGATGATATTCCTTACAGGCATGTATGCTGGAGCTTTTACGAGAAGGAGGAGGCAACCTGTACAAACTACCGCACTTGGGGAAAGCCAAGCTCCGGAGGGCGAAACAACTTCCTGTTTGTTTGTCATGTAGCAAAGAGCTGTATGAGTCTGCTGTCGCGTTACTTAAGTCTTCAAACCGTGGCAGTGCACTGCTATTCAATTTAACATCATCATAAATGACAGTTAATGTGATCTATAAATGACAGTTAATGTGATCTATAACTTTATATAAATCGTAAAATAAGTTCTTAGCGGGTAACAGCACTATTGACCTATCATACTTACTTCGCGTGATCATTTCCGACCAGAGGAAGTAGTAATTTAGAAATTAAAGGAGTAACGCTTTACAGCTTAAATAATAATACTACTACTAGTAAGAAAACTGCAAAGTGTTAGGTAACTCAGCATCCAACAGTGAAATTAGAATCGTACGCGTGTTTTAGAAGGTCTACCGGTATTGGCATTGTCAGTGCTTTTAACGCTCACCGTTATCTCCGCGACGATTGCGTAGCCGTTACGCCAATTTGGCAAGACTATGCATCCTGAATTCAGCCTTGGTGCTAACCTTGAATTACCGTCCGATTGAAAATGACGTTCACTACACCGCCACATCGGTAGATGGGATTTATCGTCTCGTATCAAATGGCTTGATGACCACTTCTTAGTCCTTTCCGATCGTTTCCCTCATTTTCTCCAGCCATGCCGCGTGTTCCCCTATCTCTTTAAGATCCTGCTTAATTTTCGCAGCTTTTTCCTTAGCCTTCTTAGCAGCCTTAGCGGGGTTGAGCTTTTTCAAACCGTCTGCCAGCGCGCCCCCAAAACCTCTCTCTTCCTCGGTCTCCTCTTCTTTGTCTTCGACGCGCAGTAGCCGAACACCACCCACATGAGCCGAGTCGGTAATATCCGATGGAACTAAGCTTTCAACTTGAGAATTCAAGTCCTTAGTCGAAGGGAGAGCACTGCTGCTGGCTTGTAAAGTGGCGGCACACGCCATCGCTAGAATATACACGGCGCGCATGCTTGCGAGTTAGAGAATCACAGAGAAGGTTTTCTTTGCCAAGCGATCAGCTTGTCGGCTGCGTAGCTTATTGCGGAATGAGCTTCTGGCTGTGGAGGATTCAGCACGGGGTTACATGTACTGAGCCGTTCCATCATTGGCTGAAACTGCTTCTGGAACGCCATTGGGTAGACACGCTATAGTTGGATGAAGGCACAGTGTGCCGTGTGCCGCACACGCATTAGTGATTACGCCACACTTACGAGAAGACAACAGAGAGATACAGTGGTATTTAGAGAGACATGTTGGAGGATACCGGTACATGTAGGTACCGGTAGTTACTGTACTGTACTGTATTATACCGTAACTGCCATTTTGTGAGCCAGCGTATTACGCTGCGTAAGACGCATGACCTATTTTTTCTCAACAAACGTTGTGACGAGACGAAGAATATATTGCTTCTACACCTTTGGCAGGCCAAGATGGTGCTACTCCACTTCAAACCGGATTTTTGTAAAAAAAAAATGAAAACAAAAATTTGATTACGAAAAAGTAGCACTAAAAAGGAAATTCAAAGTGGCGAAAACGCAGAGCAAAGTGGTCCGAGCTGCAGCTAGGTGCCGTACTGCATGTCTTCCATGCGCTCCGCGGCAGCAACGGAATGCTGGCAATGCAGTGTCAACCTGTTAGCAAGGTGCGTGTCGATACATCCGATGCGGCGTCTCGCCGCGCGTTCCAGTTTCTCCATCCGAGCAGCCGCAACCGTCCCGCGAGGATGCTCCACAACCAGCCCTTTACGGGGCAAGGCAAGGTCGGCCTTGATCTTGGCCTTAAAAGCACTAAAACACCCTGTAGCACCAGTTCAAAAGTCGGTTAGTATGCCATTTAAAAAAATATTGTAATACAGTATACTGCGTACCTTGAATGGGGTTACATATTGAAGAGTACGGAGCCAGCCGTACAAGTACCAAGTCGGCTCGTTCAGCGACGTGTGCTTCCGTTTGCTTCCACAAATCGACGTGATGTGGTGGCGAAGATTCCGTTGTGGGCGGCCACAAGCGTCCAGTCACCGCCGACACGGAGGCAGTCGAGGACACGAGCTCTGGCAAATGCGAGGTGCGGGGCTCTGGGCATCTTGGGGTAGGTAGAGGCTTGGCTTGGTTGAGGGCTTGGTAAAAGATTGATAAGAGAGAGCGAGGAATGGCAATGAAGTGCTCGCGCACACGCTCAGGAGGGTTGATCCGCTTTGAACTGCGAATAAACCACTTCGAAGTACGGAGTGCGTTTACTCGACATATTTGTGAAGTGACATAAACTCTAATGTAAGAATTGAGAATAATTTTTAAAAAGGTTTAGTTACTTCACCACTTTCAAGTGGAGTAGCACCATCTTGACCTGGCAAAGGTGTAGTAAGGTCTGGCACTCATTGAGATGTGACAAGCATTCGTAACACGGATGTCTTACGCTAAAAAGTCGCATTCTATTGGGGGAAATGACACTGTCATTTAAGGGGGCCACAGTATCGCTGCCATTGACATTCGGCTAAGGACTTGAATCTCTCCGCTTCTAACGTCTGTCTATGTCCGTCCGTTTCCTTTCTTGCTGCTCTTTCCTGCCTTTTCGCATGGCTACATCCGGCCTGTCTTATACAGTTTCTTCCCATCTTACCGACCACGCCTATCTTTCTGACTCGACCTAACTATGCAAAAATTACAAATATATTCAGAAGCGTCACACAATTAACTCGCCGACCTGGAGAAATTTCCAGAAAACAGTACTTTGTACTGTTTTCTTCCAGTCTGTACAAATAACTCTGGGATATAGCTACCGACCCAGTACATATTTCCAGACAGTTATTGAACAAAAAAACCAGTACACTTAAGTTCGCGGCTAATAATTTAATTTACAAACCACTTTTCCAACAACATTTACTATTAATTACTATTAATAGTTTATTTCTTACTTA
>NW_003303660.1:374029-377016 GCF_000142945.1 Phytophthora infestans T30-4 | reverse complement strand
CAAAATGCATCTTCGTTGCAAACAGCCAAGGGGGCCGCGCAGAAACTTGATTATTTACATTTAGCTACCCAAAACCTGTCGTATGTACTGCAAATTGGGCACAGTAACCACTTTATTTTCTAAGAGCTCTGCACAATAGAGATATGTATTATTATAAATGTAGACTTCACAGATCAGTACTTTGTAAGAGCTCTGCTATGTTATTTTCTACGCACTTTCTCAAAGTAGAGTATTTTATCATCATATATAATATTTTTTATATAAGAAGGCTTCATGACCTTTGCGTTAGCTGCACCCGGACACCGCACTGCATGCGTGAAAAGTACCAACGTGGTTGTGTTTAAAATCATTGTTATTGCTTAAAAGTATGTTTGGTTTAAAAAAAGTGAAAATGGCATTATTTAAGCGATTGCCAAAATTAAAATAAACTATTTTTGTTTAATAATGAGTAACAGCATTAAATGGCCTGTAATGCTTATGATATAATAATACTCTTTATTATTTTGTTTAATAAAATACACCTGGCAGTAAATACCCGCTGGAAAACCTAGTATTTTTACGCACGTTAGTAATTGTAATAGTTTTCTTACAGTTAGCAGCATGGCGAGGCCTACGGGCAAAGCGAAGATTGACCTGCTACTGCTGAACCCGCCGCGGTCTACGACGGACCCCCGAGGGCGGTGCGTATGCAGCGGGATGCCGCAATACGGCTACGCGCTCCGTTCAATCAGCGGACAAGACACCGCGTGACGCTCTATTGCCTGCGAGAATGACGCAAAAGCGACCGCGTTCTAATTAAAAAAGTCCCCACCACCGGATCCAGCGGAGGTCCGCAGTCAGCATAGTCTGGCGAGTGTTAAAAAAACATGGGCCCTGATTAGCTACCCCCAAAAATAAGAAGAAGTGTATCCGCCCTCGCAAGCTGCCCGCCCGAAACGCCAGGTATATCGAGCAACAGAAGCAACAGAAGATCAAGTAATTGGTAAAAAGTACCATTTTAGGCCCCCATTCTCCTATCTATCTTTGTATTTAGTATACTGGCTGACCGGGCGAGGCTCGGGGTCGCACATATGGTAGTCAGCCTATGGCGCAGTCAGTATTGTTGACACACCTAAACAGCGTAGCGCCTTTCAAATAATATTTAGCACATGGTATCTACTGTGGACAGCCGCAAGCTGGCCGTTTCTATCTGCGTACGCGTCACACGTACACTCCCTCACTTGGACAAAGGCAAGCCACGCTATCTGTATCGTCAATGTTCACAGAGTATATTCCACTAATGTGCGCTCATAAATTTAAACTACAGTTTTGAGTGAGTACTACGTGCGACAAAACCGTTGCTGTCTACGTAGATACGAGCACGTGTGCGGTAATGCAGACCGTACAGGTGGATGTTGCAGGTCGATGTGCCTGTATGCAGTTCTGTATTTTAGTGTCCTGTCCATAATGGTCGACATATGAGCTCGGTTGAGTCGCGGATGGCTACAAGGTGTACCCGCCGCGCGCGTATAAAGCACTACTGCTAAGAGACGCGCGGCCAGCTTGCCTATATCGCTGCGGTATGGCCTGTGCCCAGTTAGTGACGCGCTAAATCATATAGGCTATTCCATTAGACGCGTAAGCACAGTAAGCCAGCACCATGACGCAAAAGTACCGAGAAAGCGAAAGTGACCCAATGTGCTTTGGCTACCGCGAGAGCGTGGCGCCGACGAGCTTACGAAATCAGCAATGCACGGACATAGCAAACAACACGCCAAGCTGATAAGTAGTGGCGAGCGTACAGCATCTAACGTACATGAGCTACTATTCGATTCAAATCTAAAGACCACTACGATATTATAATCTGCCTATATCGATATGGATTCGCATGTTCGTCATACATATCAGAGCTTGCTACTCGGAAAGGATCGACGCCGCTCTGTCAGTCAGTAGCTTTGCAAATAAGTCAGTAAGTGCAAGTAAGATCAATGCATGCGGAAGATAGTGAGATACCCTTCGCTAATATCATAAGCAGCTCAGCGGAAGAATTTCAAGGCATAATATTGGTGTTTTGTGGCAACCATCGGCAAAGCATACTTGCTCTAAAAGGTACTTCGCGGGATAGGCTGATTAAACCTTGCTCTAATAGACCGTCGCAAAAAAAAAATGGTGTCGACTGTCTCACAGCGATGACGTGACCGATGGTATTAAGGCTAAGTAGGCGTATTTCCTCCAGCTAAACTGAGATCCCTCACCGATCTATGCCAATTTGGATCATCATTGAAACTGACACGTCTTCTGAACAGCATATATAAACGCTTTAGCCACGCGCGCCTCCGATTCGTGTCATTTTGGTAGCTATTTGCTCAAATGGTATTAAACAAAACCTTCCCGGGTAAGATGGTGCTCATCTTGCAGATCACGATAAACCCTGGTCATGTCTACCACAACATGTGAGCACTATAGATACTGTGTGCGGTGTTGTTTTGGAACGTAACATAAGTAGATCACAGTATACATTTATTATATGTAGCTTCGCTCTAAGTAGAAATTCTAAGCACACCGCAGCGCAGCGGAGGTGTCCAGCCTACGCTACGCAAACCAACCATGCCCAAGCGTCCGCGGAGCGGGCGCCCAGAGCGCTAGTCTCCCCGCTTCTAACCTTGTAACCTGTCGGTCTGTCCGTCCGTCAGTCCGTCGCATTCCCCGTCTTGCTGCTTTTTCCTGCCTTTTCGCATGACTACAGTCGGCCTGTCTAATACAGTTTCCTCCCATCGTACCGACCGTGCCTACCTTTCTGACTCGACCTAACTATGCTAAAATTACAAATATATCCAAAAGCGTTACACAATTAACTCGCGCCCTGATTGGACAATACCTGCCGACCTGCGACACTGACTGGATCTGTCGCACGATCAGACCGCCTCTCTCCCCCGCGATTGGACGTAAGGTAAACATCTCCCCGAGCACGAAAGGCATCGACTGGTGCTAGACAGTCATGCCAACAC
>NW_003303660.1:371838-373006 GCF_000142945.1 Phytophthora infestans T30-4 | reverse complement strand
CACCGTGCCTCCGACGTTTTCCCCTGTCATTCCTCTTTCGTGACAGCCACGTGGCTTCCGATACTGCATCTGATTACCGCCCTCTTTCGCCGTGACGCCTAAATGTCCGTCGCACTCCTGTGTAGCCGTCCTATTACAAATTGTTTCTTTCTGCCCGTATCAAAAGCTAGCACGTAAATATCACGCTCCAAGCAGTTCGACACCATGGCCAACGTTTCACTGCATCCCCAATTGTGGCGCAGTACTATAGCATCTCTTTCCGATGGAGAGTTCGCATATTCTTCCAGACACCACTTGATTTGTTTAGTCGACTCGTGCGCTTCCATACTGTTCCATCCGCGGTTCACATTAATCAGGGTAGTCTTGCGAACGTAGTGGTCGAGCTGCTCTTGTAAGTGTCGTTGACCTGTCCATTGGATTCCGTGTTTGAGACAGGTCGTTTTTTCTCTAACTTATCGCTTTGGGCTGCCAAATCACTGTCGGGCACAGCCTGCGCTATTGTCACGGCCACGTAATTTCCAGCTGCAGGAGTATTTACCTGCTGAAGCTCTAAGCTGGCTTCTATTTCTGTCATACTGGTTAGGCCTCTTCCAGTATAGACTGCGGGCTGACTTCTCTGACCGGTGGGTGCTACAGCTTGTTTGACTGCTGCCGCTAAAGCCTTTTTTCGCTCGCGTTGCTTTAATCCTACCAGCTGCTGCGTCGACGGAGTTTCGGTGACTTGGCTAAGACCATTTGTAACTTTGCTCGCTCTTCAGAAGTTATTGGAGCAGGAGCTTTATCTCCCAGCCCCCCCCTCTCCGACGAGATCGCTACTGTGTCGCTGTCAAGAAACTGCATTTCATGGTCTCCCTGTCCTCCACTCTGTTCGTCTTCGTCCTCGTCAGCTAGTACAGCAAATTTGAACAGCTCAATTTAAAGTTTTTTTCCTGCAGTTTTGTCGCGTGAGCAAATATTGTCTTGACGCTCCGAAGTGGTGTTGTTATCCATTTCTTTTTGGGTTCCGGTTCCACTGTTCGCTTCCTGTCCTCTGATTGCGGGCCACAATTCGTGACTGGACTATAGGTCGTGCCGCAGATTTTACGCTTTACGTCTCCTTCTGTTTGCAAGTTTCCCCGAGGAGCTTGGCCTCTCCTGTTGGCGATAATGCTTTTTGTGCTGCCCGAAC
>NW_003303660.1:364600-371646 GCF_000142945.1 Phytophthora infestans T30-4 | reverse complement strand
AAACCTTCTTGGGTAAGATGGTGCTCTTCTTGCAGATCACTGTTAAACCCTGGTCGTGTCTACCATAACATGTGAGCACTAAGGATACTGTGTGCGGTGTTGTTTTGGAACGTAATATACGTATATCATAGTATACATGTACTATATGTTGCTTCGCTTTGAGTAGCAATTCTAAGCCCATTGCAGCGCAGCGGAGGTGGTCGGCCCTCTCTACACCAACCAACCATGCCCTAGCGTCCGCGGAGCGGGCGCCCAGAGCGCTAGTCGCTCCGCTTCTAACCTTGTAGCCTGTCGGTCTGTCTGTCTGTCCGTCCGTCTGTCAATCCGTCCGTCGCATTCCCTGTCTTCCTGCTTTGACCTGCCTTCCCGCATGGCTACACCCGGCCTGTCTTATACAGGTTTCTCCCATCCTACCGACCGCGCCTACCTTTCTGACTTGACCTAACTATGCCAAAATTACAAATATATCCAAATGCGTGACGCAATTAACTCGCGCCTTGATTGGGCAATACCGACCGACCTGCGACACTGACTGGATCTGTCGCACGATCAGACCGTCTATCGCCCTCGCGATTGGACGTAAGGTAAACATTTCTGCCGAGCACGAAACGCATCGATTGGATGCAAACGGCCAGGCGAGCTGCGCAGATACTACAAATCGGGCACACTAACCACTTTATTTTCTAAGAGCTCTGCACACTTCTCAAATAGAGATATTTATCATTATTAATGTAGACTTCACAGACCAGTATTTTGTAAGAGATCTGGAATGTTATTTCCACACACTTTTCAAAGTAAAGACGATATTAATAGTACTAATATTTATAATATAAGCGTCACAGGCCATTTGTAAGAGCTCGGCGATGCTATTTTTCACACACTTTCTAAAGTAGAGACGATAGTATTTTTTAATATGAAAGTAGGCTTCACGACCAGCGCTTTTTGTAGGGACTTTGCGAATATATATCTTCTTTACTTCACCTGGCACTCACCACTGCCACCGTGCAATGAAGGCGCGCGGCTGCACGGTCATTGCGCTATCTGCTCCCGTGCACCCCACCCGACGAATGCATGCGCGCACGATAGATAATTGTTTTTGTCAGTTTATATTGCATGTAATGTATGTATTTGTTTGAAAATTTGGATATTATTATCAATATAGCAAATAGAAAGTAATATTATAAAACATTTTAATATTTTGCCTAATAATGAATACCAGCCTTATATTACCGTGCTATTGGCTAATATTTTACGCACGTTTTGTTAACTTACTCACAGTTTGCAAAATGGTGGGCCCTACGTGCAACCAATGCGAGGCGAAGATTGACCCGCTTCTGCTGAACCCGCAGCGGTCTACGACGGATGCCCGGGCGCGCTGTGTCGGTTGCGGGAAGCTGCAGTACGGCTACGCATTCCGTACAATCAGCGGGCGGGACATCGTGCGGCGCTGTATTGCCTGCGAGAACGGCCCAAAAGCAGTCGAGATCTGGGAGGAAAAGCCCCCACCACCTGATTCGGCCAAAGTGCGCCGCCAGGAAAGCCTGGCGAACGTCAAGAAGACGATGGGTCCTGACTGGTACCCCCAGAAGAAAAAGAGGCGCAGCCACCCTCACAAACTGGCCGCCCGTATCGACAAGTATATCGAGCAAAAGAAGCAGCAGAAGAGCAAGTAATGGTAAATATACCCTTTATGCCCCCATTTTCCAACCTATTTTTGTTTTGGTATACTGGCTCACGGTGCGAGGCTTGGAGACGCACATACGGTAAGCTGACTATAATGTTGACGCACCTACGAGCGTAGCGCGCTTCATAAAATAATTAGCACATGGAATCAACTGTGCACCGCTGCAAGTTGGTGGTTCCTATCCGCATACGCATCACCGTAGATGGCACGTACACTCGCTCACGTGGGCACACGCAAAACCATGCTATCTGTACCATCAGCTCTTATAGCGTATATTGCACTAATTGGCGCTCACAAATTTAAACTACAGTATTGAGTGGGAGCTACGTGCGACGAATAAGCTGCTGTTTACATAGATACTACCACTGCGTGACAGTGCAGACCGTACAGATGGACGTGGCAAGTCGATGTGTCTGAATGCAATATTGTACTTTAGTGTCCTGTTCATAACGGCCGAGATGAAAGCTCGGTTGATTCGCGGATGACTATAAGGCGTACCCGCCTCGCGCGTATATATCGCGTTGGCTACTGCTAACAGATGCGCGTTCAGCATACCGGTATCGCTGCGGAATGGCCTGTGCCCAGTTAGTGACGCGCTTGATTATACAGACTAAAACATCAATAGCGTAAGCACAGAAAGCTAGCACGACGACGCAAATGTATCAAGAGAGCGATAGTGACCCTATACATAGGTTTTGGCTCTCACGGGCGCGTGTTATACACACTCATTAGCGACCTCGCGCTACACATCAAATAGCAAACCGAGTTGATAAGTAGGCAGCAAAAATACTATATATATTGTACATGAGCTACTTTTCAAATTGAGTCTAAACATCACTACAATATGATACGCTGTCTACAGCCATGTGGCTTTGTGTGTTTGGCATACGTGTAGGAGCCAGTAAATGCCACTCGATAAGGATCTACGCCACTCTGTCGGTCAGTATCTATGAAAATAAGTTTGTAAGTGCGTCAGCTATGCAAGTAAGATCAATGCATGCGAAAGATAGTGGAAAGACCCTTCAGTAGTATAATAAACAGCTCAGCGGAACAGTTTCAAGGCTTACAATCGGTGTTTGTGGCGACCATCGGCAAAATCTATCTGTCCTAAAAGATACTTCGCGCGAGAAGCTGGCCAAACCTTGCTCTAATAGATCGTCGCAATCAAAGATATGGTGTCGACTGCCTCACGGCGATGACGTGACTGATGGCATTAGGTTTGAGTAGGTGTATTTACTCCAGCTACACTGGGATTTCTTATCGATCTACGCATATTTCGTAGCATCATTGATACTGACCCGTCTTCCGTACAGCATATATTAGCTTTGCAACCACGCGCGCCTCCGATTCGTGTCATTTTAGGAGCAATGCGCTCAAACGAGATTATAGACAAAACCTTCCCGGGTAAGATGGTGCTCTTCTTGCAGATCACGTTAAACTCTGGTCGTGTCTACAATAACATGTGAACACTATAGATACTGTGTGCGGTGTTGTTTTGGAACGTAATATACGTAGATCACAGTATACATGTACTATATGTTGCTTTGCTTTGACTAGAAACTCTAAGCCCACCACAGTGCATCGGAGTCGGACAGCCCACACTACACCAACCAACCATGCCCTAGCGTCCGCGGAGCGGGCGCCCAGAGCGCTAGTTTACCGCTCCCTAACCTTGTAGCCTGTCGGTCTGTCTGTCCGTCCGTCCGTCTGTCAATCAGTCCGTCGCTTTCCTCTCTTCCTGCCTTTTCGCATGGCTACACTTGGCCTGTCTAATACAGTTTCCTCCCATCTAACCGACCGCACCTACCTTTCTGACTCGACCTAACGATGCCAAAATTACAAATATATCCAAAAGCGTGACACAATTAACTCGCGCCCTGATTGGTCAATACCTGCTGACCTGCGACACTGACTGGATCTGTCGCACGATCAGACCGTCTATCGCCCTCGCGATTAGACGTAAGGTAAACATTTCTGCCGAGCACGAAACGCATCGATTGGCTGCAAACAGCCAGGCGAGCTGCGCAGATACTTGATTATTGCATACAGCAGCGCAAAACCTGTCGTAAGTACTGCAAATCGGGCACCGTAACCACTTTATTTCTAAGAGCTCTGCACACTGCTAAAATAGAGATATTTATCATTATTAATGTAGACTTCACAGACCAGTATTTTGTAAGAGCTCTGGGATGTTGTTTCCACACACTTTTCAAAGTAAAGACGATATTAATAGTACTAATATTATTAATATAAGCTTCACAGGCCGCATTTGTAAGAGCTCGGCGATGCTATTTTCCACACACTTTCTAAAGTAGAAACGATAGTATTTTTTTAATATTAAAGTAGGCTTCACGACCAGCGCTTTTTGTAGGGACTTTGCGAATATTTTATTTTAATTCACCTGGCACTCACCACTGCCACCGTGCAATGAAGGCGCGCGGCTGCACGGTCACTGCGGTATCTGCTCCCGTGCACCGCACTCGACGAATGCATGCGCGCCAGTACATAGTCTTTTAGTCACTTTTATTTCATGTAAAGTATGTATTTGTTTAAAATTATGATAAAAGTAATATTATAGCAAGACCAAATAGTAATATGTTAAATCATTTTAATATTTTGTTTAATAATAAATACCTGCCTTACAGCACCGGGCTATTGGCTAATATTTGGACGCAAGTAACTGGTCAAAACAATATATGTTGCTAACTTACTCACAGCTTGCTAGGCGAAGATTGACCCGTTTCTGCTGAACCCACAGCGTTCTACGACGGATGCCCGGGCGCGCTGCATCTGCTCTGGGAAGCTGCAGCAGGGTTACGCGCTCCGTACAATGAGCGGGCGGGACATCGTGCGGCGCTGTATTGCCTGCGAGAACGGCCCAAAAGCGGTTGATTTCTGGGAGGAAAAGCCCCCACCACCTGATTCGGCCGAAATGCGCCGCCAGGAAAGCCTGACAAACGTCAAGAAGGTGATGGGTCCTGACTGGTACCCCCAGAAGAAAAAGAGGCGCAGCCACCCTCGCAAGCTGACCGCCCGAAGCGCCAAGTACATCGAGCGAAAGAAGCAGCAGAAGAGCAGGTGATTTGGATATACATCCTTATAGCCCCATTACCCCGCATAGTTTTGTATACTGGCTGACGGGGGTCGCACATACCGTAAGCTGACTGTGGCGCTACCAGGCGTGTTGACGCATCTATAGAGCGGAGCGCGTTTCATATAATAACTAGCACGAGGTATGTACTGTGTACCTCTGCAAGCTGGCCGCCCCTATCTGCATACGCGTCACCGTAGACGGCAAGTACACTCACTCATTTGGACACAAGCTAAATCATGCTATATGTACCACCAACGCTCATAGCGTATATCACACTAATGCGCACTCGAAATTAAATATACAGTATTGAGTTAGCACAACGCGCGAAAAATAAGTTGCTGTCTACATGGACGTGAGGAAGTGTGCGGTAGTGTTGACCAGGTGTGCTTGGCAGGTCGATGTGTCTGTACGCCGTACTATACTTTAGTGCCCTGTCCATAATGGTCGAGATAAGAGATGGTTGAGTCGCGGATGGCTATAAGGCGCACCCGTCGCGCGTGTATATATCATAGGACCCCTGCTTACAGACGTACATGTTGGAGCCAGTAAATGCCACTTGGAAAAGGATCTATGCTACGTTATCAGTCAGTAAGTAAGTCAATGGCGTTCATCCTATCATGCCAGAAATAGAAGACGCAATTTATTATTAATGTCAATCCGATTAGTTAAAGCGAGTCAGCGAACATTGAGTACACGCCCTTTCGTACTTTCTGATATTACGAAGCGCTCAGCGAGCCATTTGATGGGGTGGACGTGATCGTTTGGGTGACCATCGGCTGATACTAGCGGTATACTATGCCTGCGAAAACGTTGCTCTCTACATAGATGTGCCGTAGTGCAGACCATACAGGTAGACGTGGCAGATCGATGTGCAGAGTACTATATTTTAGTGTCCTGTCCATAATGGTCGCGATAATGATTATAAGGAGTTCCCGCCGCGCGCGTATATATCACCAACCGACACGCGGTCAGCTGGCCTGTATCGCCGCGGTATGACCTGTGCCCAGTTAGTGACGCGCTGAGTCATATAGGCTATTTCATTAGACGCGTAAGCACAGTAAGCCAGCACCATGACGCAAAAGTACCGAGAAAGCGACAGTGACTCAATGTGCTTTGGCTACCGCGAGAGCGTGGCGCCGACGAGCTTACAAAATCAGCTATGCACGTACATATCAAACAACACGCCAAGCTGATAAGTAGTAGCGAGCATACAGCATCTAACGTACATGAGCTACTATTTGATTCAAATCTAAAGACCACTACGATATGACAATCTGCCTATATTGATATGGATTCGCACGTTCGTCATACATATCAGAGCTTGCTACTCGGAAAGGATCGACGCCACTCTGTCAGTCAGTAGCTATGCAAATAAGTCAGTAAGTGTAAGTAAGATTAATGCATGCGGAAGATAGTGGAATACCCCTCGCTAATATCATAAGCAGCTCAGCGGAAGAATTTCAAGGCATGATACTGGTGTTTGTAGCGACCATCGGCAGAACCTACTACCTCGCGCGATAGGCTGACCCAACCTTACGTAAATAGATCGTCGCAATCAAAAAATATGGTGTCGACTACCTCACGGCGATGACGTGACAGATGGCATTATGTTTAAGTAAGCGTATTTACGCCAGCTAAACCTGGGATCCCTCCACCGATATATGCCAATTTGGATCATCATTGAACCTGACACGTCTTCTGAACAGTATATATTTACTTATCAACCACGCGCGCCTCCGATTGGTGTCATTTTGGGAGCTATGCGCTCAAATGGGATAATAGACAACACCTTCCCGGGTAAGATGCCTCTCATCTTGCAGATCACGTTTAACCCTGGTCATATCTACCATAACATGTGAACACTAAGGATACTGTGTGCGGTGTTGTTTTGGAACGTAATATAAGTAGAACACAGTATACATGTACTATATGTTGCTTTGCTGTACGTAGAAACGCTAAGCACAGCGGAGGTGGTCGGCCGGCACTACACCAACCAACCATGCCCTAGCGTTCGCGGAGCGGGCGCCCAGACCGCTAGTTTCCCGCCACCTAAACTTGCAGCCTGTCCGTCCGTCCGTCTGTCAATCAGTCCGTCGCTTTCCTCTCTTCCTGCTTTTTCCTGCCTTTTCGCATGACTACAGTCGGCCTGTCTAATACAGTTTCCTTACATCGTACCGACCGTGCCTACCTTTCTGACTCGACCTAACTATGCCAAAATTACAAATATATCCAAAAGCGTGACACAATTAACTCGCGCCCTGATTGGGC
>NW_003303660.1:360775-363338 GCF_000142945.1 Phytophthora infestans T30-4 | reverse complement strand
TCTCATGCTGGTTGCTGCTTGTCTTTTCTGCTTTTTGTTAACTGGACTTGGCTGGTTGAGTGTACCTTAGCACTACTGCTCAATTTTAACCTAAAGTAGGAGGTATACCGCATTGTCGGAACCACAAAAATATTGACATATATCTTACACGACTTAAATTCAGTATTGGTTTCAAAATAGTTAGCTCTAGCTTCCGACAAATATTTGTCAGAAAGTGTCGGAATGAAGAGCCTGCTCCTGTGCGACCTAATTGGCTGAATTATGGTACACTGTAGTATATGATTGGATATTAATCACATATTCACAATCTTGCCTTTGTGTCTGTCGGAAAGACGTGTATATTCATCCATATATCTTCGTATGTTTGTCGTATATATCGGACCCAGTATAATGTCAGTCGGAAAGGATTTACGCCACTTTGTCAGTCAGTAGCTATGCCAATAAGTCAGAAAGTACGTCAGCTATGCAAGTAAGATAAATGCATGCGGAAGATAGTGGAAATACCCTTCAGTAACATCACAAACAGCTCAGCAGAATAATTTCAAAGCATAATATTGATGTTTGTGGCGACCATCGGCAAAAACTACCTATCCTAAAAGATACTTCGCGCGAGGAGCTGATTAACATTGCTCTATTAGACCGTCGCAATCGATGATATGTGTCGACTGCCTCACGGCGATGACGTGCAGATGGTAATATGTTTGAGTAGGCGTTTTTACTCCAGCTACACTGGGATTCCTCACCGATCAACGTATATTTCGTAGCATCATTGATACTGACCCGTCTTCCGTACAGCATATATTAGCTTTGCAACCACGCGCGCCTCCGATTCGTGTCATTTTGAGAGCAGCGCTCAAACGAGATTATAGACAAAAACTTCCCGGGTAAGACGGTGCTCTTCTTGCAGATCACGTTAAATCCTGGTCATGTCTACAATAACACGTGAGCACTAAGGATACTGTGTGCGGTGCTGTTTTGGAGCATAATATACGTAGATCACAGTATACATGTACTATATGTTGCTTCGCTTTGAGTAGAAATTCTAAGCCCACCGCAGCGCAGCGGAGGTGGTCGGCCCTCTCTACACCAACCAACCATGCCCTAGCGTCCGCGGAGCGGGCGCCCAGAGCGCTAGTCTCTCCGCTTCTAACCTTGCAGCGTGTCTGTCCGTCCGTCCGTCCGTCTGTCAATCAGTCCGTCGCTCTCCTTCCTCGCTTGCTGTCTTTGGCCGGCCTTTTTGCCATGATTATAATCGCCCTCTCTCAAAACAGTTTCGCTCCCACTCGCTAACGCACGCGCCTATCTTTCGAAATCGCAACTCAATTAGGCTCAAAATTTACAACATAATATTCCAAAGAGCCTAACACACATTAAACTCGCGCCCTGATTTGGCATTACTGCCGACCTGCGACACTGTCTGGATCTGTCGCACGATCAGACCGCCTCTTGCCCTCACCATTGGACGTAAGGTAAACATTTATGCCGAGCACGAAACGCATCGATTGGCTGCAAACAGCCAGGCGAGCTGCGCAGATGATTGATTATCTACATTTAGCTACGCAAAACCTGTCGTATGTACTGCAAATCGGGCACAGTAACCACTTTATTTTCTAAGAGCTCTGCACCCTTCTAAAATAGAGATTTTTATTATTATTAATGTAGACTTCACAGACCAGTATTTTGTAAGAGCTTAGGGATGTTATTTTTCACACACTTTTCAAAGTAAAGACGCTATTAATAGTATTAATATTACTAATATAAGCTTCACAGGCCGCATTTGTAAGAGCTCGGCGATGCTGTTTTCCACACACTTTCTAAAGTAGAGACGATATATTTTTTTAATATTAAAGTAGGCTTCACGACCAGCGCTTTTTGTAGGGATATATATCTTTTTTACTTCACTGACACTCACCACTGCCACCGTGCAATGAAGGCGCGCGGCTGCACGGTCACTGCGGTATCTGCTCCCGTGCACCGCACTCGACGAATGCATGCGCGCCAGTACATAGTCTTTTAGTCACTTTTATTTCATGTAAAGTATGTATTTGTTTAAAATTATGATAAAAGTACTATTATAGCAAGACCAAATAGTAATATGTTAAATCATTTTAATATTTTGTCTAATAATAAATACCAGCCTTACAGTACCGTGCTATTGGCTAATATTTGGACGCAAGTAATTGGTTAAAACAATATATGTTGCTAACTTACTCACATTTTCCTACCTATTTTTGTAATTTGTATACTGGCTGACGGTACGAGGCTTGGAGACGCACATACGGTAAACTGACTATGGCGCTGCCAATAGTGTTGACGCACCTATAGAGCGTAGCGCGTTTCATATAATAATTAGCACATGGAATCAACGGTGCACCGCTGCAAGTTGGCGGGTTCCTATCCCGCATACGCCGTCACCGTAAGATGGGCACGTACCACTCCGCTCCTGTGGGGCAAGACGGGAAATCCCATGCCCATCCTGTTCCATTCAGCTCTTTAAAAGCGGAATATGTTCGCAAAGTTAGCACTTCCCAAACTGTAGTCTCCAGATATTAGAGGGGTAATT
>NW_003303660.1:357170-360461 GCF_000142945.1 Phytophthora infestans T30-4 | reverse complement strand
TCCGACCTGCGACACTGACTGGATCTGTCGCACGATCAGACCGTCTATCGCCCTCGCGATTGGACGTAAGGTAAACATTTCTGCCGAGCACGAAACGCACCGATTGGATGCAAACGGCCAGGCGAGCTGCGCAGATACTTGATTATTGACATTTAGCTACGCAAAACCTGTCGTATGTACTGCAAATCGGGCACAGTAACCACTTTATCTTCGAAGAGCTCTGCACACTTCTCAAATAGAGATATTTATTATTATTAATGTAGCCTTCACAGACCAGTATTTTGTAAGAGCTCTGGGATGTTGTTTCCACACACTTTTCAAAGTAAAGACGATATTAATAGTACTAATATTATTAATATAAGCTTCACAGGCCGCATTTGTAAGAGCTCGGCGATGCTATTTTCCACACACTTTCTAAAGTAGAAACGATAGTATTTTTTTAATATTAAAGTAGGCTTCACGACCAGCGCTTTTTGTAGGGATATATATCTTTTTTACTTCACTGACACTCACCACTGCCACCGTGCAATGAAGGCGCGCGGCTGCACGGTCACTGCGGTATCTGCTCCCGTGCACCGCACTCGACGAATGCATGCGCGCCAGTACATAGTCTTTTAGTCACTTTTATTTCATGTAAAGTATGTATTTGTTTAAAATTATGATAAAAGTACTATTATAGCAAGACCAAATAGTAATATGTTAAATCATTTTAATATTTTGTCTAATAATAAATACCAGCCTTACAGTACCGTGCTATTGGCTAATATTTGGACGCAAGTAATTGGTTAAAACAATATATGTTGCTAACTTACTCACATTTTCCTACCTATTTTTGTAATTTGTATACTGGCTGACGGTACGAGGCTTGGAGACGCACATACGGTAAACTGACTATGGCGCTGCCAATAGTGTTGACGCACCTATAGAGCGTAGCGCGTTTCATATAATAATTAGCACATGGAATCAACTGTGCACCGCTGCAAGTTGGTGGTTCCTATCCGCATACGCGTCACCGTAGATGGCACGTACACTCGCTCATGTGGGCAGACGCAAATCCATGCCATCTGTACCATCAGCTCTTATAGCGGATATTTCACTAATTGGCGCTCACAAATGTAAGCTTCAGTATTGAGTGGGAGCTACGTGCGACGAATAAGCTGCTGTTGACATAGATACTACCACTGCGTGACAGTGCAGACCGTACAGATGAACGTGGCAAGTCGATGTGTCTGAACGCAATATTGTACTTTAGTGTCCTGTTCATAATGGCCGAGATGAGAGCTCGGTTGAGTCGCGGATGACTATAAGGTGTACCCGCCTCGCGCGTATATATCGCGTTGGCTACTGCTAAGAGACGCGCGTTCAGCATACCTGTGAATGGCCTGTGCCCAGTTAGTGACGCGCTTGATTATACAGACTGATACACCAATAGCGTAAGCACAGAAAGCTAGCACGACGACGCAAAAGTCCCGATAAAGAAACAGTGACCCCATACATAGGTTGGGCTATCACGAGCGCGTGGCAAATACACTCATCAACGACCTTGCGATATATGCACGGACACATCAAATAGCACGCCGAGCTGATAAGTAGGCAGCGAAAGTACTCCATCTAATGTACATGAACTATTATTCAATTCAAGTCTAACGATCACTGCGATCTGATACTCTGCCTACAGCCATATTTCTTCGTATGTTTGTCGTACATATCGGACCCAGTATAATGTCAGTTGGAAAGGATTTACGCCACTCTGTCAGTCAGTAGCTATGCCAATAAGTCAGAAAGTACGTCAGCTATGCAAGTAAGATCAATGCATGCGGAAGATAGTGGAAATACCCTTCAGTAACATCACAAACAGCTCAGCAGAATAATTTCAAAGCATAATATTGATGTTTGTGGCGACCATCGGCAAAAACTACCTATCCTAAAAGATACTTCGCGCGAGGAGCTGATTAACATTGCTCTATTAGACCGTCGCAATCGATGATATATGTCGACTGCCTCACGGCGATGACGTGCAGATGGTAATATGTTTGAGTAGGCGTTTTTACTCCAGCTACACTGGGATTCCTCACCGATCTACGCATGTTTCGTAGCATCATTGATACTGACCCGTCTTCCGTACAGCATATACTAGCGTTGCAACCACGCGCGCCTCCGATTCGTGACATTTTGGGAGCTATGCACTCAAATGAGATTATAGACAAAACCCTCCCGGCTAAGATGGTGCTCATCTTGCAGATCACGATAAACCCTGGTCATGTCTACCATAACATGTGAGCACTATAGATACTGTGTGCGGTGTTCTTTTGGAACGTAGCATAAGTAGATCACAGTATACAAGTACGATATGTTGCTTCGCTTTGAGTAGAAATTCTAAGCCCACCGCAGCGCAGCGGAGGTAGTCGGCCCTCTCTACACCAACCAGCCATGCCCTAGCGTCCGCGGAGCGGACGCCCAGACCGCTAGTTCTCCGCTCCCTAACCTTGTAGCGTGTCTGTCTGTCTGTCCGTCTGTCAATCCGTCCGTCGCACTCCCTGTCTTCCTGCTTTTTCCTGCCTTTTCGCATGGGCTACACTCGGCCTGTCTTATACAGTTTCCTCCCATCCTACCGACCCGCGCCCTATCTTTCTGACTCGACCTAGCTATGCCAAAATTACAAATATATCCAAAAGCGTCACACAATTAACTCGCCATCTAATTGGGCAATACATGCCGACCTGCGACACTGACTGGATCTGTCGCACGATCAGACCGCCTCTCTCCCTCGCGATTGGACGTAAGGTAAACATTTCTGCCGAGCACGAAACGCATCGATTGGTTGCAAACAGCCAGGCGAGCTGCGCAGATGATTGATTATTGACATTTAGCTGCGCAAAACCTGTCGTATGTGCATCAAATCGGGCACGCTAACCACCGCTTTTTGTAGGAGCTTTGCAAATATTTTTTTTTAACTTCTCCTGCCACTGTCAGCGTGTAAGAAGGCGCGCGGCTGCACGGTCATTGCGCTCTCTGCTCCCGTGCACCGCCCCCGATGACGCCACGTTCGGAGAGCCGTATGCAACGCATTTACGCAAGTAACGAGAGTTCGTTCGGTCGCCGAGGCGGTGCGCGAGCCCCCAAAGGTGGTGCCCGACGTCGTCAAGTCGACAGCGATGGTTCGTCCAGTGACGATGACATTTTGGTGCGTACATTCGACGAGGAAGATCCTCAACTCGAGTTGATGCGTCAGATGAATGAGCTAGCGACGCTGAACGACGTAGACCTGACACCGAGGATGAAATGGCTTCG
>NW_003303660.1:353941-357070 GCF_000142945.1 Phytophthora infestans T30-4 | reverse complement strand
TGATATCAATTGTCTCGAGATTGCTCTATCTCTTGTTCTATTGTATCGATTTCCCTGTCTGCTGTAACTCAGCTTCATATTTGTTCTAACTTATATTCCTTAACGTCTGGGATTCTCTGCTCTGCTGCGCAGCACGCAGCCGGTTTCAGTTGGCGATTTGCCTGCTTCCGTGCCTATAGTTGGCCGGACGGAGCTCTTTACTATGATGGGTAAAGTCAGCGAGTCCCTGGAATACCTCGCGCCTCCCTCCCTATCTCGGCGACAGTAAGAATGAGCCCAGAGCTGCTATATACCCGAATACCAGCTGACTTTGCAGGATGCGTGCTGTCATTTGATGGCTCAGCGAAGACGGCTAAATACGGCGGGTATGGCAGTTGTTCGTGGGTACTGTGGCGCCTTCCGAATTGGGACATTGAGATTGCTGCGAGTGCGTACCTGTCGTCCACCACAGTCAACATCGCCGAGTACACCGGCATGAACAATGGAGTCTTGGCGGCGATTGACCGAGGGATAACCGATCTGATTATCGTGGGTGACTCCCGGCTTGCAATCCAGCAATCCATGGGGGTGATAGCATGCAAGAAGGAAACGTTGCAAGTGGAACTAGCTCGGCACAAGGATCTCACGAAACAACTCAACTCGGTCCGGTATCGACACATAGCGCGACACTATAACGCAGCGGCTGATTCTCTCGCTACAGAAGCACTGGAAGCTAAAGCTGGACGAGTAATTCTTGGGACGGATAGGAAAGCAGAGCTGAGAATGATTAACCGCGTAGCCGAAGAACTGTACGCCACAGACAACCCAGCGGAAACATCGATTGTCACGGCAGTCACTCGCAGCCGAGTACGCCGAGCTCACTTTGAGGACGAGCTGGATGAAGACTCGGCTAGAGCAAGAGGAAGAAGTCAGGATCACGAAGCCATGTCAACAAACCCTGGAGAATCTGCGTTTGAAAGCAGTGGAGATGAATTCGAACAAGTCAGCAGGGCGTCGACTCGGCGGACTAACCACACGACCCCGAATGTCGAAACAGGGTCGCAGATGAAGTCAGCCCAGACAGATCAGAGTGCTAACGACATTGATCCAGTGACAGTACAGACTGAGCGGAGACGACGAATCGCGAAGGCACAAGATGAAGAGCTCAGGTGGGCCGATCTGAAGGCGTACCTGAGAGGTGAATCTGAGGACCTTACACACCGTCGAGCTCAGAATGCCGGCAAAGTCGCAGAAGTCTTTGTACTCAGCGAAGACGGCCTGTTATACCGCCGAGATGAAACTCGCCGACTGGGCGAGCTCGGCGAACCGAACCTCTCATTGAGACTGGTGATTCCGTCAACTATGGTCGACGAGATACTTCATAACTGTCACAACTCGATCGAAGGAGGGCATCAAGGCATCGTCAGAACTTATCACCGAGTCAAGGCCGACTACTACTGGATTGGTCTTTACGCCGACGTGGTGAAACATGTTAGGGCCTGCGAGGACTGCAATACCAGTAAGAGCAAGCCACAGCTGAGAGGTTACTCGCCGGGAAATGTGGTGTCAGACCATCCATTCCAAGTCGTGTCAATGGATTTCGTGATTCCCCTTCCTCGAACTCAGCGGGGCAATACTGCACTGCTGTTGTTCCAGGACCACTTCACGGGGTTCGTTATCGCTAAGGCTATGAATGACACCGGGGCACTCGAAGTGGCCAAGGTGTTTGAGAATGCGTCTTCAGGCAGTTCGGAGCTCCGTCTCTGATACGGCACGACCGAGATCCAAGGTTTATGAGTGAGGTATTCCAAATGTTCTCCGAGATGATGCAGTCGAGATCAAGAGCTACGCTGAGTTACCGACCACAAGCCAACGATCAACAAGAGAGGTCAGTCAAGACAATGGCTCAGACTATACGGGTCTACGTGGAAGACCCACTTCAAGCCGACTGGGATGACATCGCCGAGAAGATGGTACACGCTATCAACAACTCAAGAGACTCGACTCGGCGAGAAACTCCTTTCTATCTGGTACATGGTTGGAACGCCAAGTCTACACTCAACGCTACGACGAGCGCTATACGACTTGTACAGTATATTTAAGACAAGTCTAGATCTCGCGCGGAGCTCGAGTTAAGAAGCGAACAGACATCGAGATAAGACCCTTCGCTTAGCAGCTGAGTTCCAAGTGCGAGAGAAAGGAATTCTGAGCTCGTGTGCTCAACGAAGCACTGAACAAGAAGGAGAAAAGATCCATTCCCAACACAGCAGATGACGAAGATGGAGTTGCAGAACCAGGCGATGAATCCAACGAATCCTTGTTCAAAGAAGGAGATCAAGTCTGGTTGTTTATGGAGCGAGTCAAGTCGGGCCTGACCAAGAAGTTGGCCCATCGATGGCATGGACCATTCAGGGTGAAGAAGAAGGTGGAAGAATTCGCCTATGAATTGGAGTTACCCGACAAGAGTGGATATAGGTTTTACCCAGTGGTCCATGTATCACGTCTGAAGGCAGTCACCGAACTCGGCGGAAGACCAAAGACAAGGCTAATCGCCGACCTCGAAGAGACTCAGCGATTTGACTTTGACGAGGAATTACTGCCTGAAGATAGCTGGGAGCCAGACACAAGTATGAACCAGTATGAAGTCGAAGCAATCCTCGACGACGAGCTACCATTATCCACGAGTACGTCCCGGTCACAACGGAAGTTTAAGGTTAAGTGGGTCGGCTACGATGAGCCTACTTGGGAACCACTGTCGATTTTGTCATGTGGAGGTCTCCTGTTTGACTATCTACGACAGAAGAAGCGTGAAACCCGTCTGCAAATGGTGCAAGTTGCAGATGAGGATTAACAGTTATTGCACCAAATGTTACACCAACTCAGCGGACGACACAGGGCGAGTTGAGATGGAATGCTACTGTGTCGAAATTACATATACTGAAAAATTACGAAATGGAGTCATGAACGATACTCAGTCGGAAGAAGAAACAAATAAAAAGGAAAGCAATCCGGACTCCAAGAGAGGTGAACACGTAGGTCATGAACCTCGCCAAGAAGGTCAATTCTTCCCGGCGCTCGTATCCCTGCTGAGTAGCCATGATCATGTGATAATCAAGGCTCACTGGGGCAGCCGAGCATGACTGACTGTTG
>NW_003303660.1:349841-352437 GCF_000142945.1 Phytophthora infestans T30-4 | reverse complement strand
CACGACATGGCCGGGAGCGTACTGTACAGTGCGCTGGATTTGGTAGACGGATACTACCAAATCCTGATGCGAGAGAGCGACATCCCTATCACCGCGGTAAGCACTCCAAGCGGCATGCTTTGGGAGTGGCTCGTCATGCCGCAGGGCTTGTCTAACGCCCCGGCGACGTCCAATCGCCTGGTGGCGCAATTGTTCCGCCCTTTGCGTACCTTCGTACAGACGTACTTCGACGACATATTCGTCCATAGCCGTGCCGAAGGAGGCAAGACGGCCATGGAGGTGCACCTAGGACACCTCCGTCGAGTGTTGGACGTAATGCGAGCGAACAAGCTCTACGCCAATATCGACAGGTGCGTTTTCGCGTCACCAGAGATTAAAGTTCTCGGTTGCTTTGTAAGCAACGTGGGCGTTCGAGCTGACCCAGACAAGGTCAAGGCCATAGCAGCATGGCCGACGCCCCGATCCCAGAAGGATCTTCGAAAGTGGTTGGGCTTGGCCAACTATCTTCACAAGTACAGCGCAGGGTACGCGGGCTTCGCTAAGCCCTTGTCGAGCCTCCTTCAGAAGGACGTCGACTGGCGCTGGGAGCAGGAGCACCAGGATGCTTTTGACAGCATCAAGGCCAGTCTCCAAGAGGCCCCTGTCCTGGCCCTGCCGGACGAGACGAAGCTGTTTAGCGTCGTCTGCGATGCCTCCGATTACGCCATCGGATGCGCATTGCTACGGCTGGACACGAACGAGTCATCTCGTTCCAGTCCAGGCAACTCAAAGCCGCCGAGCGGAACTACCCTGCTCACGACAAGGAGCTCCTGGCCATGAAATATGCCCTTGTGAAGTTTCGTGTTCACCTTCTGGGCTCTAGGCCCTTTGTGATCTACACAGACCACGCGTCCTTGAGGACGGCGACTAACTCGCCTCACCTCTCCCAAAGGATGACGAGGTGGCTGTCCTTCTTCGCGGAAGAAGGACAGCCACTTTCCGCGTCGAATACAAGCCGGGCAAGCTCAACGTGCTTGCGGACGCCCTCTGTCGGCGTCCTGACTATGAGTTGGCCCACATCACGCGGGTGACAACGGATCTATATGATCGGATACGCATGGCGTATCGGGACGATGAGGCTGTCGCGCCTATCGTCAAGTTCCTTATGGAAGGAACGAGCTCGAGGCCCGACTGGCTCTCGTCGCGACAGCGCTCACGGCTCCACCGATATGAGTTGAAGGATGGCCTCCTTTATTACCGGGTGGAGCCCAATTAACCTCCACGGGTGGTCGTACCCAACGACGAGGATCTGAAGTTCGATATCCGCGCGATATCCTCGCCCTCCAGCGGCCACTTGGACCGCGAGAAGACCTTTCTGTCGGTATCTCAGGCCTTCTGGTGGACCCACATGTACAAGTGGGTCGACCGGTACGTTAAGACATGTGAAACATGTCAGCGGGTCAAACCCGCAGAGCACTTTTCGGCTCCACTACAGAGCCTGCCCGTACCGGCTGACTGTTGGAAGTCGATGAGTCTTGACTTCATCTTTGGGCTTCCCGCCGAGGGACACGGCAACACCAAAATTTTGGTGTTCGTGTGTCGGCTGAACAAGATGGTACATCTTGCTCCGGTTCCCGTCACTGTTACGGGCGAACAAACCGCAAGGTTGTTCGTCGATGGCGTATTCCGCTATCACGATCTCCCGGAGACGGTTGTCTCGGACCGAGACCCGCGGTTCACTGCTGCGTTTTGGAAAACGCTGTTTCCTTTACTGGGAACTCGTCTGCAGATGTCCACTGCGGATCATCCACAGACAGACGGCCAGACAGAGCGCGTCAATCGAGTGCTCGAGGATACTCGGAGCAGTGTGTGCGCGGCAGCACCACGTACATGGTCGACGCAGCTTCCAGTTGTTGAGTTTGCGCTCAACAACGCGGTGCACGCGTCCACGGGGTTCATGCCGCTCTACTTGAACGGCTTCCGTCACCCCAAAGTGCCTCTCACTCTTCGAGGAGACACTGACTCCTCTATTCTAAGTGGGGGAGAGGCTGGGAAAGCCGTTTCCTCCCAGGTCTCGGATGTGAGACCAGTTTCGCTGCGGAAACAGGTGGAATCCTTTATGGATACCAAGCTGAGCGTTGTTAGCAGGGTCCGCGATGCCATGGCAGCGGCCCAAGATAAACAAAAGGAGTACTCAGACAAACAGGGAAGAGGAAACTTAAGTATATTTAAGGTGGGGGACCTAGTGTTGCTAGACACGAGGAACCTACCTCTTGACACTGTCAGCTCTGTCGGCAGCAACGAGCTGAAGCACCGCTTCATCGGACCATTTGCAGTCCTGGCCAGACATGGTGCGTCGTACACCGTCGACCTGCCAAAGTCAATGACGACGCACCCGACGTTCTATGTTGGACGTCTTAAGTGGTACTTTGACCCGCAGGGGGTTGCTGACTCGCAGACCCCCCTTGACCGAGCTCCTCGAAGCGAGGGCCGGTCACAGACGTCGACGAGGGCGTCGGGGCAGGCACTCAAGCCTCGGTCTGAACGGCAAAGCTGCGGTCAAGACCGTACGCAAGAGGGGCTCCGTTCGAACGGACCCCGGAGCCATACGCCAGAA
>NW_003303660.1:270437-343779 GCF_000142945.1 Phytophthora infestans T30-4 | reverse complement strand
CATCACTCCGTTCACGAGTGTGTACAGCTGCTCACAGCAATCACGTGGAGCATCACCGCTCGTCACGTTGGACACATCGTCCGACGTCGAAGACGTCACAGACGCCCTGCGTCTTCTTCTCCTCTCTCTCCGCGACCGAGCCCGGCCGGATGAGGGCGGTGTGGCGACATCTCCGTCACCACCACCGGGTGCAGCAGCACCATCACTCCTCGAAGAGGATACAGTGTCTCGCAAGACACTCGGCTGAAAGCCAAGAGGTTCTTGACCTTCACACAGTGAACTAGGTGTCACTTCACCTGCATCTCCTGGGCCACGCCCATGATGCCTCGACTCGCAGTCGACCGCGACCCTCGGGTCACGCAGCGGTAGGTCATCGACCAGATTCATACCACTCAGTGGATTACGCGCCACTCCGCGCTCGTCCTCATTAGGACCCAGCAGTTGGTCATTGACCTGACCTGCACCGCTCCGCGGATAACGTGCCGCACCACGTACGCCCTCAGGGCAAACAGCAACCTCGTTGCTAACAATTTCGGACATACCAATGTCCAGCACTACGGCCGCCTCGGCCTCGTGCTCGCGCCAAAAGCACTTCTGCTTCCTAGCAGAGGTGGGTTCATGACTCACCAAAGCTCCACTAGGAGCAGGGTGCGACGCACCCAGCGTTTTCGACTTCCAGTCGATCCATGGCTCATGACGTTCCAGCCATGCCATGCCAAGGATGAGGTCATACCTCGCATCCAGGTCTAAGACCAAACAGCGTTCCACGCTATCGAAGTTCTCAAACTTCACTCCAAGGTCGACAGAGACCTTCGACACAGTTACCAGTGTCCCCGTCGCGAGACGGACAGAGATCGTATCTCTCGTTGGCACTTCCAGTGCCTCAGCATACAGCTGACTCCCTTCCAGGGTGGAGCGACGGGCGTAGTTGCCCGAGGCTCCCGAGTCAATCAAGACTCTCCATGGCTTTGCAAAGCCCTTCACGTTCGCTTGAACGACCAGCAAGCCCGGCTTGCACACACTCTTCTCGTAAGAGAGCTCAGCTCTCTTCGGGGCTGAGCCCCGTTGTCCTCTACCTCTTCGAGGCACAACAGAACTCAGTTCTTCCCCAGTAGGCCGCCCCGCGCCTACTGGGAGTTGCCGTTTCCCGGCGATGACCCGGAGGGTTGGCTCGCCGGAGCCTCGCGCTTCTTGCGCAGAGGGCAATAGGCCCTCAAGTGCTTAGTGCTATTGCACACAAAGCATCGGCGGATGCCGGCGCGCTGCTCCGCAGCAAGAAGCTCCGCTTCTTCATCTTCAGCATAGCTGAGGTCCATCGGCTCTGGACCGCTCGAAGAGCTTGCGCTACCAGCGCTCCAACCAGGTCGCGCCGACCTGAAGTTGTGCTCGGCATTCAATGCCACATCCACCGCCTCTTCAAAAGAGTTAGGGTGTACACGGAACAGTTCTGTTCGAGCTGCGCTCACACGAAGTCCCTCCATGAACACGGTCACGCTGACCAGTTCCGGAAGAGGGTCCACCGCCATTCCGGCGATAAGAGTTCTCAACTCTTGGACATAGTCCAATAAATCCTTCTTACCATGGCGGGTAGCAAGGAACTTTGACCGGATACGGTACGCCTGATTAGGCGGCGCGAACACGCGCGAAAGCTGTTGCTTCAGCTGATCCCAAGTGGGAAATGCAGCGTCAACAGACGTGCCGCACGTTAGTGCCCATTCGCGAGCGCGACCTCCAAGCCTGGAGATAGCCAGCGCCACGCGCTGATGCTCAGACTGGAGCAGGGCCGATCCCATGGCCATCTCGACCTCACGGGTCCAGAGAAGGAGATTCTCTCCATCCTTCCCCTCGAAGGTTTTTACGCTCACCATGAGCGGTTTCAGTCTCATAGACTCTTCACGCGTCATCGACGCCGCCGCCGTTGCGGCGCTCATCTTCTCTTGGACATGCTCCAAGAGCGCGTTCTCGTAGCGGGAGAACGATTCCAGCCTGGCAGTGACCGCCTATGGGCCTTGCGATGCAAGATGAGCCACGCCCTCCGGGCCAAGCAAGGACATAAGCTTAGTAAGCGCGTCCTGCTGCGCCGGGGGCAAATTCGCGAACACGGGGTGTTCCATCCTCGCAGAGGATATAGTCAACCGACTCAGGAGCGGGATTGACTACAAGTGCTACCAAGTGCAGCGGGGCTGCCGTAGCTTTAGCGTCAGAGGAAGACGTTCGACTCAAAGAGTCACTGATACTAAGTTCCTTATCCAAAGGACACTTACAGCCCAAGACCAGGGCTCAAAGTTAACACCTTAACTTTTATGCTTCAAAACCAGAAGTGTTTATTTACTATTATTGCGGCCAAGCCGCCTAGGGGTAAATGTATATGTTTAACTATCTAGCATAGTTAAACCTAATCAAATGCATAACGTGTGGCTTTCAGCCAACGTACTGAGAGACCTTGTTAACTCTCCAACTTATGTACTGAGAGTTTGTTAACTCTCCGGGTACTTCGTACCCCTGTGTGCTCCACACCATGTAACCCCGTTACAAAAACTGTCGTAGGTGTAGATCGTAGATTAGCTCTTATCCACCACTAGACACTCCCAATGCTTAATATTGATATTCATTGGCATGAACACGAGATCCTTATCGGCACTGGCCAGCAAACGCACGGTCCAAAGAAGCACTTGATTAGCTTTGCCGGGTGCCAGAATCTTGAGCGGAGGTAAGACAGACCCATCATTCGCTCTTATCTGCCTGTGACGTTTGATGCACAGTCTTTCCATAAGGTGTGGTTTGCTTAATCATCGCCAGTGCCTCTTTACCAATGTTTCCGGAAGCATGTAAGAAACGATCTCACTTTCAAACACGATTTTCCCCGCCTTCATGCTCTTAGCTATTGTTTGTGCATATCGAACTTCGAAGGTGTTCAGAAATGAAAATAATGCAAGTAGAGGATGATTTCGCGAAGGGCGTTTCTCGACTTAGCGCCCTTATTGTACCCTGTCCGCCCACGGGTTATCTTAACTTTCTCTGCTGCTCTGTCCTTGCGGGGTCGACCGACACGACGTCTTGGGTTGAGCGACTTCATCAACTTCTTAGAAGTAGCACTGGTTATCTTTTCTATCGCTATTTGTTAATGCCCTGGTGATATTAGTGATCTTTTTCTTCGAGCTCGCCAGCGATAGTCTCCGTTTTGAGGGTTGCGGGCAGCTGCTTGTCCTCTTCAACGTCTCATTTCTCATTTGCTTCGCCGTCACACAAACAATACGTTATCACGTCTCCTTTCCTTGCTGCTAAACATTTCCAGGTATTGGAGAGCGGGGTGGAATTTCTTGTCGGGACGATCGCTATTTTTGCAGCGATGCAGCCGCACACGTCCTATGCACACTTGTACTTCTCTCTCTGGTAGCGGCTTCTTTCAATAACCACATCGATGCCAGTAGCGATGAGAGGTGATACGTCGACGGCAACCAACTCTCAGCGCTTAGTCACCTATATCAAATGGCCATTTGCGAAACATGCTGAAAATATAGCAGCATAATGCAAAACATGATCAAACATGGTAATACGCTAGCAGCTACAACCAAAAACTGGTGCAGCCACGGCTATTATGATTTATATAAGACGACATAACGTACCGGGCGGTAATGAACGATTACGGGATCGTCATCAGGCCAGCGATATGTTTTTGATACAGCATACTATGTCTGCATGGCAACTTCATGGTTTCTGAAAACTCACATGCACACATCCGCAAGAACTTGATCACTCGGTGTGAGCGACCGTCGCGCATGAGTGTCACGTATAACTACTCGTCGTCAGCAAAGTAACTTTTGTTAAATTCGGGATCAACAGCGAACATGTACTCTTACCTGAAAACCTTGGCTAGCCACTCGTGCGTCATTCCGAGAAAATAGTTCATCTCCTCGCCGTCGACAATGATCCTTTGCGTACCAGGAAAAATCACGCGACTCCCGTATTCATCGTCTTTTCGTCTTTAAAATCGAAGCACCGATTCCACTGCTTCGTATTCATGGAGCTGTCAAGATCGGTCTTCTGCTTTCCAAAACAAATCTCCAATCTGTTGTTGGTTGTTGCGGAAATAAGGTAAATTCACGATGTACATAGTTACTTATAAAGAAGACGTGGAAACATGGACCCAGGTAACTACGTCACTAACATGGTCTGCAAATTACAAAAAATGGAACCAACCTTTTCGTTTTGTGTGATGTAGTAGAACACACAATACCGTCAGATGTGGATTCCTTACACAAACCACAACAAATCGCCGAGTTAGGTCGGCGGTTGTATGGCCTGCGCACAGGGTGGTCCCCTCGCGGTTCGGCCCTGCCGGGACAGACGAGTGATCGCTTCCACTCGGTTCCGACTAACCAAGTCAGAGCACTTCCGCGGCCCCGCCGAGTTTGGCTCGGCAGAGCTCGTTCACAAACCCTGTGCCCTCCACCAAAGGATGGACGACGGCGCGCGAGCGCTTTTACAGGTCACCGAGCGCAGAGGCTGCTCAGCTAGAGGTGTTACGGCACCCGGGCTATCCAACGTACCGGCCCGCTGAGTATGCGGGGCTTTCTTTCGCGCGTAGCGAGACTTTGTCCTACCCGGACCGACCTAATCTCTTGGCGCTACCAATCAATACCCTACAAGCTATGCCTCTCGAGTATTGACGGCAGGCATAATCCAGCCCTATGCAGGGACTTACCGGAAAAGTGTACACGTGTCTTGGACTAGGAAAATTCTGCTCTGTTATCTTCTGGGAGCCCTTTCGGCTCCCCCTATATAATTCTATGCTTCCTATACAAATATCTAGTGAAATGTAGTCGTTTCGGATCTCTACCGACCCTTCCGCTGGGTTCAGGCGACCGTTGAGCTCAGCGGCTATACTAATACATCATCCGGACAGACCGCTGAGTACTTACCGTGATCCTTTGTTCCTAAGCTCTGGGTTATCAGACCGAGCCGATTCTTGATCTTAAGTAGGTTGAAGTATGGCCGAAGCTGGAAATTACTACACCACATTTGTGTGTGTAATTGACGAGCAGAATTTCCGGGAAGCGTTCCTACAGCTTTCGCATGAGCTCTGAGCTGATGGAGACAGCAACCGTTTGTTCATGGCTGTCTCCATTTCCCGACGACACGTTTCCACGTTGAAATATTCTAGCAATTCGGCGACTTGGTCCTCGGCACTGAGCGAAACACCTTACACAACACAGTCAAGTTCAGCATTCAAAAGCAAATAAAGTAATTGAAGGATGACTCACCTGTCTTCTTTATCTTAGCGATCATGCTGTACACATCTGTCAGCTGTAGGTAGTGAGGTGAGTTGATCCCAATGTAGTTGCAAATTCCGCTGGCTTTGCTGCCAGTCGCAGCCATAAGCTCGACATCACTCATGATCGGTGAGATCGAGGGGGTTATTCGAACGGACGGGTCCCTTCGATAAACTGCTTCAAATTGTTTTGACAATGTCCATTAAAAAAAAGGCTCTTCACTTGACTGCGCCATTCTCCTCTTAAAAGTTTCACACACACTGAGGTCCAACTCGCATCTGACACCCAGCCCCCTTTCACATAATGCTACGGGCACGTTCCGTTTGATCGAACGCAAGTCTATCCATGCATACAGATTTAAACGTGCTCGTAGGGATAAAACAATTCTGGAACTAGCGGGATTTCACCGGTAGGGATCCCAGCGTGAACCTTCATGTTAGAAATTCGACGGTTTCTTAGCCGAACGTAATAAGGCTCACTGATGATCACCACTGTGTGGTTGTCCTCCTGGTACTTTTCTAGGTAACCCTCAAATGTTTCCCAATCCTTGTGGTATATCTTCATTTTAGGGACGTAGTACAGCTCTTCATCGCGATCATCTAGCACGTGCTTGCAACTGTCACGGGATTCTTGCGATGCTTTCTCACTTTCTCCACCATCAATTTTAGTAGCACCATTTGCTTCGTCCGACACCCGCTCACCTTCAACAGAACACGCTTTAGCTTGGTCGTCGCCAGTAGAAACATCGTCCAGGCGATCATCGGGATGTTCAATATCATTGCGGTGAAGCGCCCGTTGTCTCTAAAGAAGTTGGAAGCTGATTGATAGGCTACGCCCCGATCGGGTGTTGGAAGACCGCCAGTGACGACGGCTCATCAGCGAGCCCATACGCAATCAACAAGATCGGATCAATAAGGTGCAGTCATTTCGATACGTGATCTACTCATTATATGCGGTCACTCATGTACCTCAGACCGACTGGATCCCTGGTTATCGCGATCACCGCCTCTTCCAGGGTCATGCGATCGTCCGCTGGTCCTCGCTAGACGTACACCATACGTGTATCTCGGAGATGAGCGTGGACATCTTGTTCAGTTAATTTTCCAAACCTCTGTAGTGGTTGTTCTCACTTCGTAGTCTGACGCCCCAGCTCCAGAAGAGAAGACGATCTGGTTGACGAGGATGGCGTGCGCGCCCTGATGCAGTCCCAGCACAGCGACACATTTTACCCCCACCATCACGCTGAGAGACCGCTTGACGTGCTTGTTGAGAAGCCTGTTGGAGATCCCGATCCAGTTTCCCAATCTGCTCCCTTAGACGGGTGAGCTCCGCGGCGTTAGCAGTGATAGTATCATCTGCCGTTCTCAGGCGATACTCGAGGTCCTGCCGAATTTCTTGGAGACGGCGTCTCTTGCGCCCGATCACGGCCTGCAGTCGACCTCCCTCTGAGCGGCTTGTTGAGAGGTGGAAGATTCTAGAAGCTCGTTGTCCAAGGCAGCCTTCTGATCGCCGAGTGCTTGAAGGCTAGAACGGGATTGCGCAAGCTGGTCTTCCAGACCTGCTATGTGACGGGCCACATCCGGAGGGACGATTACCGCATAATCGTAGTCCTAACGGCAAGCCCATATCCTAGTAAAAACAGGAGCTACTGCTTTTTTGTGTGCTGCCAACTTTTAGCCAACTGTTTGCTTCATTTTACAAGCGGCTGCTCTCCACCGAGACGCGCCCACGCCAACGAGCTCAAGACGACCAAGTTGGTCTCCACCACGCAGCTAACGTATCTCATCTCCACGGGCAGCAGCAGCATCTCGCCGTGGCGACTGTCGGGCGACGCTGATAGCTTCTCCTGGTGCGAGCGTCGCAAGCATCTGGCTAGACAAGCTGCGACGCAGTCTGACGATGAACCCGTGCTGTTTAGCAGCCTGCCACGAGTGAGATCGCGGACAGGCGTCTGTGGCGTGTTGATTGCCTGGATTTTGAGGTGTTGAAGGGCGTGTTATGCACGAAACTGGCGCACCATCCATTCGAATAGAGTTTATCCACAGAACCAACTCTTGTTCCGACTCCTTGTTTAGTACTGTTGCTAGTCCTGGATCTCGCACATTGCGGTGGCTACCACGACCTGAGGCGCAAGCAGAAAACATTGTATCTTCAGCCCTCATCCACGATCTAGCTAGCTTTCTCTTCTTCTTCTTCACTTCAGGTGGCAATCCATCGTAAAAATGATCCACAGCACGGTCGAGGTCATGCTCTTTAATGTAGTCAAGCACGTTTTTCTTGTGAGAATAGGTCGATGAGATTCTTATGCCTTTCGGCGACTTCCTACCGCCCCCGTTGGTGCAAGGACGCACCATTGTTCTGCAAAAGCTGCTCTGAACAGCATTTTAAAGCTGGCGAAAGCTAAGAATAGCAACTTGGATTGTGAAACTTACGTGGGCTCAAAATTACTTCTGATTGGCCAGATTGGCTGTGCCGTTAGGACTAATGTGCCGTTAGGACTACGATTATGCGGTACACTGAACGAGGTGGCGGCAAGCAGCTGTGCCTCAAGGGTCGCGATCTTGTCTTGAAAGTCGGATACAGCCTCGTCGTAGCGGAGTTCTAGGTCGAGGTATCGAAGACGGCAGGCTTCAACTTCACGGGTGTTGTCCTGCCGTTTCTGCAACGCGTTCAGGCAATCAGCAAGATCTGCACGTGTGGTGTCCAATTGGTGACGAACCAATCGTACTTGTGCTGACTGAAGAGCACATACGGTGACGCAGCGTCGGCTGCCTCCGCAAGCTGGTGGTCTAAATCATCGGCACGCCGACGGGCGGCAAGATATTCGCGGCGCAGAGCATCGTGATTTCGCCGCAGTTCCCGCAGCTCTCTCACTTTATCGATAGCCTGCTCAAGAGCGCGCAGAGAAGCACGCACGTGAAGGAGGTCTAGCGAGGGGTCCGCCAGGTCGACGGTCGACACTGGCACGGGGATAGCATGGGCCATAGGTGGCAACGACGCGTTGGAGGAAGGAGTAGCAGCATTACAGGAACCACCGTCTTAACAGAACATGGTAAGGAAGTCAGCTATACGTATTAAAGGGTGAGAGGGGGACAAGGGAAGCAAGCACGTACGAGAGGACAGGAGGAATACGGCCTAACGGGGATGGGTGAATAGGACGAGGCGCGTGTCGTTAGTAAGTCTCACAATTGAACCATTTCTTGTACGAGGGATGCTAGCGTGCCATATTACGCTACATCCGGTCCGAAAAGAATGTGCATTTTAAATGTAGTGTGAGCACGTGAATTCTATTGTTGCTTTTGATTGGTTGATAACTGATCTCACACCCGGTTAGGTCAATCGGCGCGCGTTATATATTTATGCTGATAACACCACTTTGAAATGCACATTCTTTATTCGGACCAGAGGTAGTACGTGGTTTGTACTGGTCACCTCGGTAACAGAGGTAAGCGCCACACTAATAAGTCAACACACCACGTTAGATTGAGATGGCCAGCAAGGTCAGCGTGGGTATCACACCGTACACCGCATATCGGTAAGCAACACACTCAAGTCTGCGATGCCGCGGCTCCACCCGCATTTTCGAGCTCTCGGTGGGTCGCCTTCTCGTCGCATAACCACACAAAAAGTGAGCTACATGCTGTCACACATACTTGCACACTTGTCTAAGTGTACGTACCGGGGGGGGGGCGCAGCTGGCATAAAGGGGCTACAGAGAAGCAGGTAGGAGAAGAGGGGGAGGCGGGTCGGAGCGCGATGATTCGAGAATAGACGGCTTTGGTAAGTGTAAAAGGCCTGATAACCACTGAAACGAACAAACACATGTTCAAATTAGTACCTTACCTTCTGCAGCACGAAGCGAGGTATCATGGGAGGCGCAGCGGGGGTCCACGGGGTATTGCATACGGCGGCATGTGCGTGGGGAGAGCTAGAGCTGGCCTCTCGCGACTCGCAGCAAAATGTGTGGCTCTTCGAATTAAAACTTATAGCTGCAATGTATTTTATAAATTTAAAACATGGCCAAACATGTTGAAAACATGCAATTCACAGCATGGGCTGTAGATTTTTTGTTCGTGAATTTATTCAAGATAATTATGGACGCCTCAGTGCACAAATTTCCAGCGAATGAAACGCATGTGCTACAAGAGAGCAGTTTCCCCTGACGTACTATTCACTGTAATTATTGTCCATGAGCAAAACCTAATTATTGCGGAGCATGTTCGATCGCAGAACTGTGGTGTAGCAGGATCAGCAAAATCTGCGAGATTGTTGGATCCAACTTACCACCAGTACGCAGACACCGACTAACGGAGGGGTCACCAGCAAGGCAACCCTACGGCCAGATCCCAGAGCTAGGCTCTGGATCCACCAAGCTCGAATAATCGCTTGGGATCCTGAAACAACTACGGACGCAGAATGAAAATCTTACCACTCATACTCCACCCCATCCCCACGTCTCGCCAAGGCGCTCTCGTTTCCACCACTTGGACTTGAACTCTCAAGATCCCGCTACAGGAGGCGGCAAGAACGACGCAAAGGAAAACAAAGGCACGGGAACACCCGGTTAGCCTTTCGGACCTGCACGTGTAGAGGAAAGGTGCTAGGATCTGGCCAATATATTATCCAGTTATTACTACCAACACTAGGATCTGCAATTCGCAAACCTTCAGCCGAGCTCGTACGCCACCTTAATCCGATCTTGAGGCAGAAAGCACTTTGCGTAACACGAAGCTAAATAGAGTTCTGATTTAAGTTAAGCCTACACAGCCTGGATATATGTCCTCTTCTGTCCTTTACTCCTAAATCCTCCTGTTAGGCCTGTCTAGTTGTCCTTTCTCTCCTCGGTCCATCTCCTCAGCTCGCTCTGCGAAGAGCTGGGGCGCAATCATTGTATCGTGGCTGATCACCGATTTACCCCCGATCAGGGATACCCCCCCCCCGATCAGGAATATCTCTGGATCATGGGTACACCTGGATCCTAGCGATTTTAGATATCGGGCCCAGATCGCGATTCCCCACTCACTCCCTCCGATACCGGATATTTGGATATCCAGATCTCGTTCTTGCGACCTTCCGCTTGGATTCCAGTCGGCGTCCTCCCTCCCTCCCCCCCCCGTCCAAACCGTTACAACTTTTGTCCCGATTCGTAAACCCTGGATCCAGATCGTCATATTCGTATCCACAGTGTCAATAATCCAGAACAGTGTCCGGCGGTCACTTCCCGTCTTCTTATTTCTTGTAAAAAAGCATATCACCACAGCCGCTTTCTGTGCCTAGCTTTCGCCGCCCAACGGTGTCACTGCGCGCACCCAACAACGTTCTCACTTTCCCATTAGAGTCTCCAAGCACACTCGACATGGCACCATCATAACGCGCTGGCCGGGGGCACGGGAAATTGCCCGTATCCGCGCCTTTCTTCAAGCTGTCGTCGTCTCCGCCGACCTCGGTGGAGGATCTCCATTGCTTAGTCCGGGTGCTCTCAAATCAGGTCAACACTCTGACAACCAAGCTGCAGGCTGTGACGTCTAAGCGTGATTTTGCTCGCCAAGAATGGAATGTTGTTTTTAATCCATCCTGTCTCCAACAGGGGTCTCCATCAGTGGCGTTCAAATCCGCGATCTCCGCCAACAAATCTACAGCCAAGCACTGGAGACCCAGGTGGTGTAGTGTTTCTCCTAAAAGATGTAAAAACACTATCAGCTGACATAGGCACGCCATGTTCAAGTTGCTCAAGCTACTCACGTGACAGAAAAAGACTTCGAGGTGTCAAAGACTCGACTAGTCACTAACGAACCCTCGCTGGGGCTTAACTGTGACCAAGATGTCGATCCGTCCAGGCCGTTCTTATTGGTAACAAGGGGGCTGGCCGGATTCACATTGAGTGGCACTAAGCTGGCGCGTCACGGTACGAACGCTCGGAGGTGGTTGGAGCGACTCTAGCCAAGCCTAGGCGACGGTATAAATCCGCGTTGGCCGTTGAGAAGATGCGGGGGCGGCTCAAGTGTGGGTTGACATGCGAAGCGATACATAACGGAATGTAGTTCACTTGATATTAGTATACATGTTTAGGTTTACTTATTAGGAATAGGCCCGAAAGGGCAGAACAAATACAGAGCAGAATTTCCACTCAAGCGCACAAGCGACGTCTGGATTCAGGGTAAGCGTCTGGTCAAGCTTACTTGTGTGTGGTATGCCTGTCGCTGAACTCGAAGCTCTGTAGCGAGGGCTCATTCGGCAAGGCCAAGCGAATGTGTGTGTTTTGGCCGATTATATATCGGAAGGTTTACGTGCCGGGTTTATTTTGCCTATTTGCACGACTGGGAGTACGTGTATTGCATCCCTTTTATTCTTCCAACCACGTGTTGAACACTCGGCGCCCTCGTAAATGGCTTACCCGTGCCTGGTACCATTCCGCTGTTGGGGCCGCGAGGATTCATAGCACCTATTAGCTTTGCTCGTGCTAGTAGCGTGTTCTTATTTTTACTGGTTGACCTATATAAGCGATTTGCAAGGTCCAATATGTCCAGGGGCTAGGGCAGATCGTGGGTCATCAGGTTCGCCCGAGCGATCGTTTGCCGTTCTGGTAGACGCATTGTTGTGGGGGCTTCCTATCTACACTAGTAGATAGAGTTTACGTGGGATTTCCAACACCACACTTACTGTGCTTGTCAGGCTTCGCCGTTAAAAAGTTGCATGACTTGTTGTCGTTGCAGATCTCAGGCATCGCACACGACCATCTGAGCTCCTCGCAGAGGCCCATCAGCCCTAGTAGGTCATGTATTCCCTTATTCATCGCTATATACTCCGCTTCAATGGTGCTCTGTGCGTTGATCTCCTGCTTTGTTGATCCATACGAAACCACATTGCCGCTAACGAAGATCACAAACTCGCTCACATTCTTTCGGTAATCAGGGTCGTTCGCGTAGTCAGCGTCGGTGTAGCACACCAGCTGGACATCGTTCTCGGCAGGTACGTTCATCACTAGGCCGTAGTTATCAGTACAAGCGAGGTGACGCAGTGTCCTCTTGGCCATAATGCAATGGCTGTGGTCGAATCAGGACAGGTACTTGCTGAGATATCGCACGGCATGCGCTATATCTGGTCTCGACGCAGAAACCAAGTAACCGGCTTCGGCTCCGACGCTGGCTTCCAATCGTCATTCTCCTCTTCGACGCGCACGCGCTTGTTGCGCTTGTGCTCCCCCAGGTACTACTGTGTCTGTGACCTTTATAGTCCGGCGCTTGCTACTTATGGGAGCCACTGGCTTAACCGCTGACGTCACATGCTCGACGGATGCTCCCTCTGCATCTGTTCCCTCTTCAATGATGTCCAGCTTCGCAAGCTGGGCCGCTCGCTGCGCAACAACGTCCTTAGATAGCTCCGTGTACGTCCTCATCGTCGTCCGGATCGGCACGATCGGGATGCTGGACGGAATCTCGTTGTCGCCGTACGCGTAGGTGGTCAGTAGCAGCCTCTCAACGTAGCCACTATCTACTGTGTACTACTCGTGCGCCTTCATATTTCCTCCTCTGTATGTCGTCGCTGAGGCAGTCCGCAGGTTCAGAATCTTGTAGCCATTCGTCTGATTGCTGTAATTAAGTAGGAGACGGAGATTCGGGCGCGCGGAGAGTCGTCGGGGACGTGCGCGTGTACGAGGCACCCCCACATACGCAGTTCGCTTAGGTCTGGACGCTGTCTAGGCAAGGCTTCATGCGGGGTCTTCTTGTCCTTGAGCGCCTGCGTCGGTGAGACATTCAGCGATAGTGTGTAGGAATGCCTCACCCTAGCGTGATATCGGTAACTGGTTGGCTTGGAGTATCGACCGGACCTGGTGCAGTATCGTCTGGTTGGCACGCTCGACGGAGTACTCCTGCGGACTGTATGGGTTCGTAGAGCGCAGGTCTATTCCTTGCTCTTCGCAATAGACTTTGAGGTCATTGTTAATAACCCCCCCCTTACCCGAGAACTGCATCAGAATTATGTTTTTGTCAATGCGAATCGGCCCGCGCGTTTAGCTCATGCACCGGGACTATGATTCAATCCATGAAACACATTCATAAGGAGCAAAGCGCTTCTGCGGCAGCTTTATTCCAAACTTATACTCGCTGCTTGCCTTAGCTTGAAGCGTCTCCATGCTCGCATGGCCCGTGCGGTAGTGTGTGTGGTCCTCAACGTTATGCGACTTGATCATTTACATGGCCTTGATTTGGTTTGGCGTCCGCATGCGATACGTGCCGCGTTCGTAGTCAAAGTGCAGTTTGAGGGAGTCTTTCATGAGCCAACTTGTTCAGCGACAGTCGAACCTTGAAGCGGTAGTTGAATTGCATGTACGTTTGCGACAAGAGATTGAACGGCGCCGACTTGGAGTAGCTAACGTCCTCCATGAATCGTTCTTCCTCCTTTCCCATATGTTCGCCCACTACATTCATTAGCACCGTGCCTACGGCCGCTCTCTCCGTCGTTCCGCTGCCGAACTGCAACTCGAACATGGTGTTTTCGTGACGCTCCGTGAACAATGCTAGGTCACTAGTGGCACTAGTCTGCGCACAACTGTCCAGGATACACTCGACCATGTCGGTCGGTGAGCACTGGGCGCGCGTGCTGCTCTGTTTGCCATGCTCTACTCCCTTCTTGTCGTTGCTGCTTGGCGCTGTCAACTCAATATCCTTCGGAACTGCGACGGCAGCCAGCTGCACGGTGGGCGCTGACCGTTGTTGCAGCCGGAGTTGCTGTGCTCAGAACACTCGGCGTCGACGCTCCAATGTCCCGTTTGTCCGCATGCGTTGCACTTCGACCTCGCCTTGCGCGCAGCGATACTTTTTCTGCTCCGCGACGAGCTCTTGCTCTTCTGGCGCTTGTTGCGGCCACGGGGTGACGAGCTTTGACTTGAATTGCGTGTGCGGCCACGCTGGTTGTTGCGGCTGTTGCCGCCTCTGGTGTGGCGTGAGCTGCGACTTCCTCCCCCACGACCGCTACTACCCTTGCTATCACCAATGGAGGCGACGTGACGCTGTGCTACACGTCCCCCACCGCTTTGCTGCTTTTCGGTTTCCTGTCGCGCGTGCTCGTTGGAGGCACTCAATTGCCAGCCCCCATGAGATTGACTCGTCGCAGGCAGGCCGTACTTCATGCTCGTTAGCTACCGCTGAGTAGACTCCAACTGTTTTAGACAATAAGATTGGGGGAGTTATTTGCTCTGGTAGTTGCTGGATTGCTCGGCGAAGGCGCTGCTTGTAGTCATCAACGCCCTTGATGTAAATTTCCAGCGACCCATCGCTTTGCAGGCGGCGGTTAAGCAGGTCACGCTTTAGGAACACTGTGGGTCGCTGTCGTAGTGATTGGCCAACGCGCGCCACAGTAGCACCGGATCTGCACGCTCAATCACGTTCGAGAAGCGGCTTTGGAGCTCTTTGCTGAGAGCCATCACAGCCTCATGCTGTGCAACACACTGGCGCTACTTAAAGCACTGGCGCTGAGCGTCGTTTTCTTGGTCTTCCATTCACTCGTCCTCGAGCAGCGGGGACAGCAGGCGTCCAAGATCGTCCACATCCCAGCACGCCAGGTCTTGTAGTTGTCATCGGTCAAGCGGGCTTGGGGGAGACGTGATTACTCGCGTTCATGCACCGCGTGCAGCGGTGCTGGTCACCCATGGGGCTAGCCGAGAAGTCCGAGGGCGAATGCTCGAGCGCGGTCGCAGACGGCTTCAGCACTGGATCAGACGAGTGTTGAAGCGCGGCGGAGGCTGCACCCGATGTGGCTGGAGTGCAGCGGCGCGTGTGCTTGTGGTTATTGGGTGCTCGGATAGACGCAAGTTGGCGTCGGCCAGGCGGTGAGGGTCCTCGGAGACTGGTCTTCTACTTCTGCAGGGTCCGTACGAGATGAGACCACACTGTGATCTCTGTCCACGTTGGGCGGCGGTGAACTCTTTAATGGGAGGTCGCTGTGGTTGCGGCGTCGCTTCCGCAACTGCAGCCGATGAGGTCGGCTGCTGACGGGCTAGTGTCGCCGCCATCGACGCAAAATGAGCCATTACACCTTCAAGCTGTCGCTCAATGCGAATCACACCAAAATTTCTGTGGAAGGTGGAAGCGGTTCGTCTGCTGGGGTCGACGGCGAGCAGGAGCTAGAGGGGTTGGACAAGTCCCTTCATGGGATTATGGCATCTGAAGTCGTAACGGCCCGGCTTCGGGTCTGTACCATTGTGCAAAGGTAAGTTGCCTAACACTGTGAAGTGCGGGACTAACTTGTCTGCGGGAAGAAAGGCTGGCGGAGCAAACGCTGAAGTGAGTGGTGCCAGCCGCCAGCCAGCACCCAAAGCTCTATTACACTTAGCCTAACTACAGACAACGACACAAAAAGCCGGCGTACACAAAACACGGAAAAATGAAAGCGCCCCATAGTAAATATTGACCAATCAAAAAGTAGTTAAGTTATGATGACCATCCAATAGATTGAGCTAAAATTCGGTTGGAAGCCAGCAATTCGAGGGTGAAGCCGCGCTGCACGATCACTTTCTAAACCTACGATGGGGACGAAGAAGCAGCGCGGCTATCCAATTAAAGAGAAGCTGGCGGCAGTCGACCTCGTTGAGAGGATTGGGCTCACTGCCGCCGTTGAAAAGCTGGGCCACCTGCACGGCACGGTGCATGGGTGGTGGGTCGGTAGGGCCAAGCTGCGCGTCTACGAGGGGAACAAGTTGGACAAGACGACCAAAGGGCAGGGACTTAAGGAAAGCTTTCCATTTACATCTGCCCTTTTGACGTACATGAAAGACGTACGCCGCGACGAAGAAGTGAGTTATTATAATTTTATAGTATTTTATTATTACTTACTCTTACTGTTTAACTCTTGTAGTTTCTTACTACATCAGGAATGATTGCGTTTATTCAAGAGAACTGCCCTGACTGGATAGAGGCCTACGCGGAGAACAAGAAGTCTGACGTGAGTTGCAGACGGGACCTTGAACGTCTACTGCAGCGAACCGCCGACCGGTATTATCTGTAAAATATTATTGCATTATTAACTGAGTTATTAATATTTTTTTTCGAACATGATTTTAGTTACGGATTCTCAACTCAAAAAAAAACAAGAAACCAAGCTCCCAAGTGTGGATCTGCAGCGCCTAAAAACGGATTTTGCAATTGAATTTTGGAGTAAGTACGGCTCATACTCTCTACCGGAAATCTACAAAATGGATGAAACGGCCATCCAGTTCGACATGCCGCCAGCAAGAACCTGAACAATTAAAGGGCGAAAAGGATCCGCTAAATCCAAAATCTGACAGAACACTGCGGACGCATGACGGCTGTCTTGAAAGTTCGCGCTGATGGTAAGTTTTTTTTTCTTTCCTTGCGCTAATTATAAGTTTTATATATATTTTTTACTTTTGTTTACTAAAAATGTTTGTTTTTAGGGAAAAACTTCCGATTCTCTTCATACTGCGCGGCAAACGTGGCGGACTAATTGATTCCAACGAGTTAAGCACGCTGCCAAGTGGTCACTTTTACACAGTACAAGAGTTTGGCTGGATAGATACAGTCAGCTGGGAGTTTTATGTAGAAAACATTTTAAAATATGAAATGGACTCCCCTGCCCTCCTCTTAGCGGACAATTTTTATTGTCACGTTTCAGGGGAGGGTATGCGTGTGGTTGTCGAACGGGCATGCGCTACAGTGGTCCCATTACCCGCTAAAGCTACATCGGTTTGTCAACCGCTTGATGTAGGGGTAATGGGACCTCTAAAGTCTCGAATTCGAGGTAAATTACTACCCAAAAAAGGCCTTACGGCTGCTGAAAAACGTCTTCAAGCCATACAAGCTACAATTGCAGCTCGGGAAAGTTTTCCCAACGAGCACGTAATTCGTAGCTTTAAATCAGCAATTCCGTGCTATGAGTCGACAACGGTTTAATAAACAAGCGTAGCCGAACTTTTTATTCCATACTCTCAGTTTTATTCATCCAATCAAAATATGTTTTGCTAGTCGTCCGAGTTTTTGTGTCGTAGATTTTACTATCGGAATTGTGTTTATCAACTCCGGCTTTTTGTGTCGTTGTCTGTATTGGGCTGCGCTGCACGTTTGGACAGCCAACGACGGAAGGCGGAGCGTTTGTCGGACACCTGTTGTAGCGGGGTACAATCCAGTGTACCCCAGGTTACATAAAGAGTAACCCGTCACTCTTGTGGACACCTGGTACACGGTACCAGGTGTTCTAGGAGCCAGTCAGAGCATGACTACTTAGCTCCACTATCGGTAACCTCGAGTTTGTATACTAAGCTTACTTATAAATATGTCAGTCTTACATTTACTCTATCAAGTAGCAAACCGTTCCCACTGAGGCCGGGAACACGTGGACTAACGTTCACTCGGGTACAGTACTACACCCCGTTTTCGCGGGGGTGGACCATATAGGATTTGCAAATAAATCCGACTTTAGCATACAAAACAATACTGCATTTGGACTCAGGATCATCACATCCGGAAGTTTATCAAAGGTCCAAGGGCACGAAAACGGGGTGCAGTACGGTAGTAAATACCCTTAAGCACTTCCTCTGTGCAAGGTGCTGTGAGACCCCGTCACACCTGTGGCACTGCAGGTGCCGGCTTTTATGCAAATCACAAGTAGTGCAGCAAGCCAGTGGTGAGCGGAGCGGAGACGTAACACGGTAATTAACATGCATACGCCCCCTACCGTGAAACGGTAGCGCTCGGGTAGTAGAAGGAAATAAGGTTAATGATCCTGTATTATTTTTATCGATTTGACACATAGGCCTTTAGTAGTTACTTAGAAGTTATAAGCGTATTGAACAAATCAGACTCTGCTTAATATTAATCTGAGTATTCGCTTACTAATGTGCTCTCCAAAAAAAAATGGTTTACCTTCTACACCTTTTTCAGCTTCAAAAGGGCAAATTGGTAGTTCAATGTGTCAAAATGCAGATTCAAAGTGTCACTGGGCAATAGAAATGATGGTAGATGTGATGATGATGGAGGGTCGTAGAAGGCCAAAGCGATTGCTTTATGAACTACGAACGCTCCAGAAGCCGAACTGTCCAACAGCTAAGCAATACACCGTAAAAAATTCCGCCATGGGTATCATCATTATATTGCCCAGTGACACTTTGAATTTACATTTGTAAACATCTACCGAGTAGCTGGTGGGGAGGTTGAACAACAAGGTGTTCAATGTGAACAAGTACACACATTTTAGGCTCACTTGAAGTAGCTAATCGACAAGCTCTTTTTGGAGACGCGAGCCCGGTTCCTACTCTTGAAAAGGGAGCAGAATTTTTAGGAGAGCCGGGCTCTCGAAGGTAGCGGGCTTCTTAGAAAATCGAGAGCCTGGGCTCCGGCTCGGTTCGTCCCTCCCACAATTAATAGTAAGCTTACTGAACAATCTGCCGACTGCACTATTAAATACATGTCCCACTCTCTCGTTTATAGCCAATCAAATGCCGCTACTTCAGCGTTACTATTTCTTTAATAGTAGGAAATGGACACCCCGTTCCACATCTAAAAATTCCCTTCGTGTGGGAAGATTTTGATGAACGCCTGGGCACAGACGAACTATCGAGAAATCTACATCTGAATGCCGCGTTGCTAGTAGGAGCCTCCCGAAGGCCCTCCGAAAACTGTTTTTCAATGCCATTTTGAACATCGTTTAAATAAGTTATATCGCGGCGAGTTTGATAGATCCAAAATGAATTATTTCGTATACTGCAATTATTTCACGGTGAGATTGCTTCGAAATTATGCAGTAAAGGATTAGCCTGTGTAGCTATACAATCATGAATACGCTGTAGATGTTAGTTTTGAGCGATAGACTGCACAGCAGCAAAATATGACTTTGGAATTTTGGGAATGACGTTGGCATGGTGGTTTTATTCGTGGTATTGTAGCTGAAAAAATATGGCGGATGCTACAACCCATGTTAACTAAAATGGTTAGGTGGCCAAATCACGGACTTGTGTCATGTATCGCTAAGTTTTGTCCATGATTTAAAAAAATAAATTACGAGGAGCGTGAAATTTATGCTGAATATGTTTGTGATATGGCGCGACATGGGTATGGCCACTACCTTTTGTAATTAGAGACTTTGCTGTACGCATGTCAAAGCATGGTGAAGTCATGGAAACATAGAAACATGTATGTTTTTGGACTTAGAAACTGTGTCTACTCAGCTAGCTTTTATTTGCCTTTGTATTCGTCGCTGAACTCCACCATGGTACGCAGGATATCCCATCGACGGCATAACAATCCATTGGCCGTGTAATTGCTGCCTGCTCCCAGTTCCATCTTTCTCTTCATCATCATCTGAAGAAGCCTTTGCATCGATTTGCGTAGGAGCTATTTCTTCATCAGATTCTTCTGAGTGGTCTGACGTTTTCAACATGGTATCTCCAAGTCGTAAGCGGCCCCGCCATTTTTCCAAGTCATCAAGTGCAGCCGCAAACTTGTGGTCCGGTAGGTCTGATAGATCAGTAGTTAATCGGCTGAGCGCACTCTGAGCCGCCTTGAGCTTATCACGCTCAGTCATGCGCTTCTTACGAATATCATCAACTCAAGCCGATGATATACGCAACGGTATGTCCAGGAAAGATATTTCCTCATCCAATGATCCCACGCGCAACCATCTGATCAATGAAGTCATAGACAAAAATTATGATAACAAACCATGGTCGAATCATGTAAACATAAAAGCGAAACATGGTCAGTTCTTAAAAACATGCTCAAAGCATGGCCAACATTGACACTGTACCTCACAGGAATGGATGAATATGGGATCGGAAGCAGGTGAGTGACGTGCTTGCGGTAAATCATCCCATGTCGGCAAGGCAGCTTCATCGTCGACGAAAATTCACAGGTGCACATCCAGTTGTACTTTTCGACGCGATAGTTGTAACCGTCCCGGGTAAAATTTACGTAGAGATCCTCGTCGGAGACGCTGTAGATCTTAGCAGACTCAGGTTTCACTGCAAACTTGTGCTCCGGCTCGAACACATCTGCTAACCACTCACTCGTCATCCCGAGAAGTTGATTCATCTCATCCCCATACGTCAGGTCGCGACGAGTTCCGGGCATGACTACTCGAGTTGCATACTCGTCCTCTTTCCGACGCTGGTAGCGAATTGTGGCCTTCAAGCACTCGCGCATGAACATAGAGCTATCCAAGTCGGCTTTTAGCTTCCCGAAAAAACGTTCCAACCTGTTGTTGCTGCTGTTTCGGAAGTGTGGCAAATTCATGCGGTAAACAGTAACTCACATATCCTTGCAATCAACCCAATTCTTGTCAAAGTAGTTCCACAGAGAAATGCGTTCATCCCGGCATGCAAGGTGTTTGAATTCGGCTGTGTGCTGATCAAACTCATCATCAGACTTCAAATAGACCATGTTCGAAATGCAGTGATCCAATTGTTTAAGAATCCCACTCGGGTACGTGTCGTATTTCTTGTTATCACGAACTACGCCACGTAGCCACATCAGTACATGAACTGGCACAAAAGAATCCGTGCGTCTGGAAACTTGGCGAGTAGCACTCCAGTTTCAGTAAGGTCTTTGTCCACCATGATGACCTGCGTACGCTTCCAATTGTTTGCTAACTGGAATTGTTCAACAGCCTTCTTCATGTGCCAATCTGCGTTTCTCTCAAGTACAGAATGCTAAACAGCCTGGCCGAGGCCAAACTGATCCATCACCATCAGTGTACACAGTTGATAGTTGTATCTGAACGCCATTAACAAGCAATGCATGACAAAACACAACGAAGTCGTATAGTCGTAAGATTCAAATCACACAAAATCATGGCAAAAACATGACGAAACAAGGCATAGTTTCAGACGCCCCTGTTCGTCTTGTGAGTGCAGTCTATGAGCAGAATCTCTGGAAAACGCTTGTACAGCTTACGCATATGCTGCGAGCTAATAGTCACAACGGCGGTATGCCCATCAGTATCCTCGTCGACAGCCGACACGTTTCCTGCAGACTCGAGCTCGAAACTAACCAGAAGTTCTGCCACGATGTCTTCATCGCTTAGACTACCACCTAATAAATAGAATAGTGTGTAAACACTCAAAACCTAATAGGGGGTCTGTCGTACCGGACTTTTTGATTCGAGCAATGAGGTTGTGCACATCCTTTAATCGGACGTAATGAGGCGTTCGTACACGAATTTAATCGTAGATTCTGCTCGCCTTGCTGCCGCTTGCCACCATTGTCTCCACGTCGCTCATGATTGGAGAATCTTGAGGTACTCGTCGCACTGAGGGGTACATCCTGTACACTTCCTCTGACAGAGTATGGTTGTGTCCGTAAAAAGGTTTGCTTGATTTCGATACGCCACTCTCCATCAGTGAGCTGAACGTATTGAGCACGAAATTGCATTGGGCATCCCGAACTCTTCAAGGTTTGTCGAGGTCTGATGCCTTTAGAACGGACGCGCTCTTTCCAGCCGTGTATGCAAATGTACACACGCTAGTACGGGTCATAATCTTTAGAGACATGCGGTAACTTAGCCTTCGGTTTGCCTATGTGTATCTTCATGTTTCGCAGCCGCACATTTTGTGTCTCCGAAATTACCAGCACGGGATGAGCATCCTGTTGATATTGCGTCAACCATTTCTCCAGATGCTTCCAGCTTTTGTAGTACTTTCGTAGCGAAGGAGCGTAGTACAATTTATCATCACACTCGGTGGGTCCCGCTTGCGACTTCCACTCTAGCCAGCATTACTACACTTCTCGACCCCACTATAATTTGCAGCAGGCTGCTCACAGGCGCCTGGATTCCCGATTCCAAATTCACATTACTATCAGCCAGTTGGGTGCTAGTTTCCATCTCTTCTGTATTTTGGGCAAGTGGAATGCCCTCAAGCCCAGTTGCGCTCACAACAGAACTACGAGTATACGGAAGCCGATCGTTTCCACTAGAATCTCCGTCATCACTGCTGCTGCTACTGGTGGTTGCCTCTATCTCAAGCGCTCGCAAAATCTTCGCAGTGTTCTTGGTACGAACCATGACTAAATCATGTACAAAAACATAATAAAAACATAATTTAGAAAAAACATATTCGTCGTCATTCCGACATTGCGTGTGTACGTACGACCGTTGTAGCACTTGCCACTTGCAGCCGTTGCGTCTTCAACACGAAGCGCTTTTTCTAACTCGAATCCTTCTCTTAGACATAGCCATCGTCATAACATGGTCCTTTCGTACTGCACCGCATAGTAACTGCATGTATACTCGAATATTATCCTTTACTCGTATGAGATACAACCTTCTAGATCACGGACGTAGTTTAGAAGCCGTTTGGGTAGCGGCGGAATGAATGAACTACACTGGCAAAGCTGGAAAAGCTGGAAAGCAAACAAACGACACGTTACATGTGTGGTGTAGCGGGATCAGCAAAATCTGCGAGATTGCTGGATCCAACTTACCGACAGCGCCCAGACACCGACTAACGTAACGGAGGGGGTCCCCCGATGATCCGTGTTCTGCTGAACTTTCCTCACCTTGTGTACCCGTCGGTAGGGCGGGATCTTGCTCTCTCGGTAAGTTCCGAAGAGTTCAAGTGGTGAAGCTTGAGTGTCTTGGCGGGACGTGGGGATGGGGTGGAGCAGTAGTGGTAACATCTTCACTCTGCGTCCGTGGTTGGTTCTGGATCCCAAGCGAATATTCGAGCTTGGTGGATCCAGGGGCTAGATCGGGGATCTCGCGCGTAGGGTTGCCTTGCGGGTGTATTCCTTTGCCTTTGCGTTTCCTTTGCGCTGTACTTGCCGCCTCCTGTGACGGAATCTTGAGAGCTGAGAGCCTCTAGGGTGTAGCCGGTCAAGTAATAAATCCGGTCAACCTGTCGGATCTGCACGTGTAAAGGAAAGCTCACTAGGTTGTAGGATCTGGCCAATGTATTATCCAGTTATCACTACCAACACTAGATTCGCAATTCCCAACCTTCACCTAGCTCGTACGGCCAATGTAGTTCCGATTCTTTAGGGGAGGAAGGCACTTGCGTGATATTGTGCAAATTGAGGTCTGTATTGATAATTAAGCTTATATCTGCCTGGATTCCTACCTTCTATGTCTTTCACCTGTTAATCCCTTACCAGACTCGGCTGCATGTTCTTTTTCTCCTTGACCATCATCCCAGCTGTATTATCATCAGATCCACCGGATCCATGGCGTAATCATTATGGTCGTCACATTATGGGTACACTTGTCCGGATCCAGGCCACCTTAATCCATCTCACTGCAAGTGTAGAACCGTCATGGATCTGAGCCCTCCAATCTCCCAACATTGCCTTACGACCGGTTGTGATCTTCATCACTCCACGAAAGTTTGAGATCCACTGCATCCACCATCCCCATATCCTGGATCCAGGTCACTCCGTGTGGGATCCTCACCTCCTTGGATCCGGACTCGGAAGTATGGGATCTGGGACATATCATGGTGGATATTGCCTTCTCGTTAGTCGTAGATGCCAGATCCACCTTCAGATGACACCTGCCATCCTTCCTTCATAGGATCCCCGCCCTATACACCTGTACATGGTATATCCCATATCCCGTAAGTGAACTCAGGTGAAGGTGGATCCGAGTCTTCCCTTGGTGGTTCCTGCCTTCCTATACGTTATCCATACCGGATCCATCGCCGGCTCATACGGGATGCCACTTATAGGGGACAATCCACTCCGAGAATCGTGGATCTATTCTGGGCGATCTAAATCCTCCCTAACCACTTGGTGTTGTCACTAATTCAGGATAGTGACCCCTTGCTAGATCCCTTCTCTTATTTCTGAGAAAGCACTTCATGTGACGGGGTCACACAGCACCTTGCGCTAGAGGAAGTTATCTTCCGAGAGTATACAAACTCTCAGTGAACGGCAGTTCACAGGTCCCCTCTTTAGTTAAAGAGAGCGAAGTGACCTAAATAAGGTAGATTGTAAACTGAGTATATTTATAGGTAGGTTAAGTTTGGGTTTAATACAAACTATTAGTTACCTATAGAAATGCAATGTCATTTAACCAATGGTTGGCTTTGAACGACCTTGGTACCTTGTACCAAATATCCCGGGGTATGACGTGTCATACTCCTGAAGTGTGAAGTGTCACACTTCATGTAACCAGGGTACACGTAGGGATACGTACCCCGTTACATCCTCCCCCACTTAGGTTCGGTTTACCGACCAATCAGAATGAAGGGGTGTTCGTCACAGACTCTCATTCTCAAAGTCGAAAACCATCGACTTGGCCGCGCGAGCGCGGCGGAGGCTCACTCACAGTTAGAGCCTCGAGCAGCAACCTGTGCGCTCTTCGTCTAGGTCCCCACTTCGATCGTTATCATGCCTCGTGGCACTGCAAAGAGCGGTGCTAAGACACGCTCCAAGGCTGCTGCTGGTAAGGCGCAAGCCAAGAGCACTAAGCCTCACGGCAAAGGCTCTGCACTCAAGGAGGCTACTCAGGTGGCCTCCGAGGCGATCGGTTCCTCGGGTGACGCGGCTGTGGACAAGCGCGCAAGCAAGCGCCACAGTCCGTCGCCCTCGTCTTCAGACAATCGTCCGAACCCTCGGTTCGTGGAACGTGAGTTCAACTCGGGCAGTGAGGACGATGCCGAGTCCGAGAGCACTCATGATGCTCCTGCGGGCTCTATGGGAGGGCACAGCCCAGTGCCCAGTGAGCACAAAGATGACAGCGTGCAGTCGCCCGCTAGTGATCACGGTGATCACAGTCCCAGGACCTCTGTGCGCTCTGAGAGTCCGGCCGTCAAGGCTAAGGGCGCTCCCAAAGCCGGTGGCGATGAGGAAGAGAATCCTCGCAAACGTCTCTCGCTTGCCGAGGGTCTTGCGCGTGCTAAGGCCTCAAAAGCCGAAGGCGCCAAGCCCTCAAAGAAGCGTACAGCCTCTAAGTCTCCACTCCGCGAGGAGAAGGAGACTCGACGCTCCTATCAGAGTCTCTTCGACTCCTCGGATGAAGAAGAGGAGGAGGAGGAAGAAGAGGAGGAGGAGGGTGCTATCGTTGAGCCCCGGGAGGTCTCGAATGACCTCGACCAGCAGCAGGAGGCTGCCCAGCGTGTGCGTGGGGGCTCGGTGGCGGCACCCGTCAGCCAGGGAGCTGCCATCAACTCAAGAGGGTATTGGCCTCCCGAGGAGAGCTCTGGGGCTGACCTCTTCTAAGAGGTCCTCGTCGCTCCTCGTGGCCTTGTGGGCGGCCACACTTCTAGAGGCATCTATGAACGAGCCCTTGTTCAGAAAGAACAGCTGAACTTGGAGGCTGCTCGGTGTGAGCTTCTCGCGCCACACCGCATTCCCCTTAAGGACTTCACGACTTGTCGTAAGAAGCCCGAGACCCGGGGTGGTCTCTATCCTGTTTGGAGATACCCCTGGGTTATGCCCGAGAACTGTCCCACGTGGAGTTCTTGTGAGGACATGTTCTGGGCGTGGGTGGAGACGCTTAAATACTCACCCACGGAGTTACGGGAACTCCATAAAGATCAGCAGCTGTCCCACATCCTGGACCAGCGTGCTCTTCGTGTGAGGTTTGCCCACTTGATCAGCAAGCGTATGCTGCCAAGGGACATCCTGAAGCGCGCGGCTTCTAGCGCTCACGATGCGCGCGGCTTCTAGCGCTCACGATGCGCGCGGGTACGGTATGTATTCATCGTCCGTACCCCGTTCGGGCAAGAAGCCCCGGACTACTTATGAAGCTGCCGCCGCTTCTGTTCCCAGATTGCGACAGCCTTCGGGCAGTCAATCAGGAGCCGTTCAATCGGCTCCCACGAGCTCTCGGAGTGGGCATAACCCCTCCACTTCACGAGGAGCTGTCGCTTACCGCGACACCGTTGCTCCTGGAGGATCCGCTCCACGTGGAAGTGGACTTCTCCATTCCGGTCAAGCATGCCCTCGTACGAGTACGAGTACTCGGCGCCTCCCGAGAGCCACTCTCGTCCGAGTGCTCCGACTGCGGGTCCGACACAGGACCCTGAGGTTGACCGCCTCCGTCAACGTGTCCTCGTGCTTGAGATTGCACTTGGCCTTGGGACTGGCGGTAATGCTGCCGCCCAGGCCGGGAATCAGGGCGAGCTCGCTCGTCTTGCGGGCCGCCTGGACCTGGTGGAGCGAGAGGTCGCGAGCCTGCACCTGCGGGTGGATCGCCGGGCCTCTTCGTCCGATCTGGACGAGGCCTTTCGAATGATCCGACGGATCGAGGCTTTGTTGCCACGTCCCGAGCCGCCTGCGGCACACTCCCAGACGCACGCGTATGGTGCGTACCCGGCGTACTCAGCGTACTCGGCGTATGGCGCCGGGGTCCGTTCGTATGGAGCCCCTCCGGCGTACGGTCTTGACCGCAGCCTTGCCGTCCCGACCGAGGCTTGGCTGCCTGCTCCGACGCCCTCGTCGACGACTGTGACCGGCCCTCGCTTCGAGGAGCTGAGTCAAGGGGGGACTGCGAGTCAGCAACCCCCTGCGGGTCAAAGTACCGCTTAAGACGTCCGACATAGAACGTCGGGTGCGTCGTCATTGACTTTGGAAGGTCGATGGTGTACGACGCACCATGTCTGGCAGGACTGCAAAAGGTCCGATGAAGCGGTGCTTCAGTTTGTTGCTGCCGACAGAGCTGACAGTGCAAGAGGTAGGTTCCTCGTGTCTAGCAACACTAAGTCCCCAACCTCAAATATACTTAAGTTTCCTCTTCCTTGTTTGTCTGAGTACTCCTTTTGTTTATCTTGGGCCGCTGCCATGGCATCGCGGACCCTGCTGACAATGCTCAGCTTGGTATCCATAAAGGATTCCACCTGTTTCCGCAGCGAAACTGGTCTCACATCCGAGACCTGGGAGGAAAGGGCTTTCCGAGCCTCTCCCCCACTTAGAATAGAGGAGTCAGTGTCTCCTCGAAGAGTGAGAGACACTCTGGGGTGGCGGAAGCCGCTCAAGTAGAACGGCGTGAACCCCGTGGACGCGTGCACCGCGTTGTTGAGCGCAAACTCCACAACTGGAACCTGCGTCGACCACGTACGTGGTGCTGCCGCGCACACACTGCGCAGAGAGTCCTCGAGCACTCGATTGACGCGCTCTGTTTGGCCGTCTGTCTGCGGATGATCCGCAGTGGACATCTGCAGACGAGTCCCCAGTAAAGGGAACAGCGTTCTCCAAAACGCAGCAGTGAACCGCGGGTCTCGGTCCGAGACAATCGTCTCTGGGAGACCGTGATAGCGGAACACGCCATCGACGAACAACCTTGCGGTTTGTTCGCCCGTAACAGTGACGGGAACTGGAGCAAGATGTACCATCTTGCTCAGCCGACACACGAACACCAAAATTTCGGTGTTGCCGTGTCCGTCGGCGGGAAGCCCAAAGATGAAGTCAAGACTCATCGACTTCCAACAATCAGCCGGTACGGGCAGGCTCTGTAGTGGAGCCGAAGAGTGCCCTGTGGGTTTGACCCGCTGACATGTTTCACATGTCTTGACGTACCGGGCGACCCACTTGTACATGTGGGTCCACCAGAAGGACTGAGAGACCGACAGAAAGGTCTTCTCGCGGCCCAAGTGGCCGCTGGAGGGCGCGTCATGCGCCTCCGCGAGGATGTCGAGCTTCAGATCCTCGTCGTTGGGTACGACCACCCGTGGAGGATCAGTGGGCTCCACCCGGTAATAGAGGAGGCCCTCCTTCAACTCATATCGGTGGAGCCGAGAGCGCTGTTGCGACGAGAGCCAGTCGGACTTCGCGCTCGTTCCGGCCTTAAGGAACTTGACGATAGGCGCGACAGCCTCATCGTCCCGATACGCCATGCGTATCCGATCATATAGATCCGTTGTCACCCGCGTGATGTGGGCCAACTCATAGTCGGGACGCCGAGAGAGGGCGTCCGCAAGCACGTTGAGCTTGCCCGGCTTGTATTCGACGCGGAAGCTGTATTCCGCGAAGAAGGACAGCCACCTCGCCATTCTTTGGGAGAGGTGAGGCGAGTTAGTCGCCGTCCTCAAGGACGCGTGGTCTGTGTAGATCACAAAGGGCCTAGAGCCCAGAAGGTGAACACGGAACTTCACAAGGGCATATTTCATTGCCAGGAGCTCCTTGTCATGGACAGGGTAGTTCCGCTCGGCGGCTTTGAGCTGCCTGGACTGGAACGAGATGACCAGCCGTGTCGGCCTGCAGCAATGCACACCCGATGGCGTAGTCGGAGGCATCGCAGACGACGCTAAACGGCTTCGTCTCGTCCGGCAGGGCCAGGACAGGGGCCTCTTGGAGACTGGCCTTGATGCTGTCAAAAGCATCCTGGTGCTCTTGCTCCCAGCGCCAGTCGACGTCCTTCTGAAGGAGGCTCGACAAGGGCTTGGCGAAGCCCGCGTACCCTGCGCTGAACTTGTGAAGGTAGTTGGCCAAGCCCAACCACTTCCGAAGATCCTTCTGGGATCGGGCGTCGGCCATGCTGCTATGGCCTTGACCTTGTCTGGGTCAGCCCGAACGCCCACGTTGCTTACGAAGCAACCGAGAACTTTGATCTCTGGTGACGCGAAAACGCACTTGTCGATGTTGGCGAAGAGCTTGTTTGCTCGCATCACGTCCAACACTCGACGGAGGTGTCCTAGATGCACCTCCATGGCCGTCTTGCCTCCCTCGGCACGGCTATGGACGAAAATGTCGTCGAAGTACGTCTGTACGAAGGTACGCAAAGGGCGGAACAATTGCGTCACCAGGCGATTGAACGTCGCCGGGCGTTAGACAAGCCCTGCGGCATGACGAGCCACTTCCAAAGCATGCCGCTTGGAGTGCTTACCGCGGTGAGCGCGATGTCACTCTCTCGCATCAGGATTTGGTAGTATCCGTCTACCAAATCCAGCGCACTGTACAGTACGCTCCCGGCCATGTTGTTCAACAACACATCCTTTCGTGGGATCGGTGTTTGGGCCGGCACCGTTGCGTTGTTCATCTTGTTATAAGCGCGAGCCAGACGCCACTTTCCGTTCGGCTTACGAACGCAGAAAGTCGGCGTCGAGTGCGGGGATTTCGACTCCCGCACCATGCCTGCCTTCGCTTTTGCGGCGAAGAAGGCATCAATGACCTCGCACTGTTCGCGCGGGAGAGGCCATTGCCTCGTGACACAATACTTTGTGCCGGGCACGAGATCAATCTCGTGCCGTACGCCTCGATCCGGTGGGAGTTGGGTCGGTGGGTGTTTGCTCACCACGTCCGCGTACTCCGTCACCAAAGGATACACCGGATCCTTGGGGTTCTTGAGAATCTCAGAATCCAAGCGCGTCTGACGCTGCTTGTTCATGTCTTCCAGGACGTTCTCGTCCAAGACAGAGGAGGAGTTCAGTTCCTCCTGAGTGGTCTCATGTCTCATGAGTACCATCTCAGCAATCTCTCCAGCCTTGAGGTTGGTCAGGAGAGACTCAGCCGTTATTTCCTCGAGGTGCAGTGTCTCTGCAACCTCTGGCAACGGTTCCAAGTGGACACCAGATGCCTTGACGGGTAAACCTGTCTCGCCATCGAAGATGTGATAACACTCTTCCACCGGCCTTGTCGGAGGAGCCCGGGCCCTGGACTCCGAGTCGCTTGAAGCGACGTCGATCGGAACGAAGCTCGGATCCGACTTGAGGCGGCGGCGGCGTCTTTGCCGACGGCGTCTGTGACGGGGAGCTGTGCTGCCCACGTCTAGGGATGTCGTTGCTACGACATCCGAGGCACTCGTGGCCTCGTGTGGTACTGTTGTACCCACACAGGAAGCGTGTTCAACGCCTTCCTCTTCAGTTAAGGTCTGGGCGACCGCGTGTGGCACTGTGTTACCCACACAGAAAGCGTGTTCAACGCCTTCCTCTTCAGTTAAGGTCTGGGCGACCGCGTGTGGTACTGTGTTACCCACACAGGAAGCGTATCCGACGTCTTCCTCTTCAGTTATGGTCTGGGCGACCGTGAGTGGAGCTCTGTTACCCACTCTGAACACGTTGTTCTCAGTGTTCATGACAGCTGCAGCTGTCTGCGGAACTAAGCTACCCGCCTGTGGACCTAAGTTACCCACTTGGCCGGCGCCTCTTCTGGGCGCGGCCACCATCAAAACATCCTCGGAGTCGTCATATACGTCGACGACTCCCAAGCATCTGCCGGATGCTTTGGTACCCTGGCAGCCCTCGCGGGCGCCCCGGGTCCTGACAGAGGTGGGAACATGACTCATCAATGCTCTGTCGGACTGCGCAGGGCGGCTGGAACCGATTGCCTTGCCTCGCCAGTCGATCCAGGGCTCGTGCTTCTCAAGCCAGGGCATGGATCATATCATATGGATCCATATCGAGAACAGTGAACTGTTCGAGGCTGTCAAAGTCTTCAAACTTGACAGCCAGATCCACTTGGACGTTGGGGACAGTGACGACCTTCCCGTCGGCCAGTCGCACTGACACCGTCCCGTTGCCCTTGCTTTCTCTCAAAGCATCGGACAACTTGTTGCTGTTACGAGCAACCGTCTGGCGGCGTGCGAAATTCTTCGACGCCCCAGAGTCAATCGAGATTATTAAGGGATGATAGTATCCCCGTACACATCCGTGTACTACGAGCAACCCGCCGCTGCTCTTCGCCGATTCGAGAGTGCGAAGACTCTCGGGGGCTAAGTCCCCGTGGTACGCGCCACCCGCGCACCCATCACGAAGACTTAGTTCTTCCCCAGTAGGGCGCCCCGCCTCTACTGGTTCCCTGCGTTCCCCTGTCCCCGGGATCCTGGCTTTTGCCAGCGACCCTTGAGGACGGGCTTGGGGAAGGACCGTCTGCGGAGTCTTTGCGCGGGCAGTCGCGCTTGAAGTGGCCCATCTTCCCACAGCCGAAGCAGCGGATGTCACGCTGTTCGGCGGACCCGAGTTCCATGGGAACTGGTCCGTTGGGGCTTGTTCGACCGGGAGCCGACAAGGAACGCCCAGGCCACGCTGAGGCCGGCATACGCGCCTGGCGATGGCTGTACTCTTCTTGAAGAGCCACTTGAATCGCCTCTTCCAGGGTGCTTGACTGCACCCGGAACAGCTGAGTGTGTGCGGGGCCAACTCGAAGGCCGTCCATGAACACAGTCATCTGGATGTGTTCGTTGAGTGGGTTTCCCACTAGGGACGCCGTGAGCTCCCGTATCTCTTGCACATACTCGTGCAGTTCGCGCCTTCCTTGTTTACACGCGAGGAAGCGCGAACGCTGGCGGTACTCGTAGTTCGCCGGGAGGAACGCGGCTCGGAGCTGTTGGCACAGCTGAGCCCAGGATGTGAAAAATCCAGGGGATGTTGCTTCCCGAGTGTACACCCAACTCTTAGCACGACCGCTAAGGTTGGAGAGTGCAAAAGCAACACGCAGTTGCTCGGTCGAGATCAGAGCCGCGTCCATCGCGAGCTCTACTTCTCGGACCCAGAAGTGAAGGTTCTCGCCTTCCTTCCCTTCATACGGATTAACCTTCAGCCGTATTGGCTTCGGGTGAGGCGGATTTGCTTCCGCCGCCGGAGCCTGCAGGTTCTCCCGCACATGCGCGATGAGGCCCTGCTCGTACGCGTCAAATGCATTGACGCGCTCGAGCTGCTCAGCCGGTGTTGACACCACCAGGCTCTGCAGGGCCTCCATCCCGAAGATGCCTGCCATCTTCCGAACCGACTCGAACTGAGAGTCATCAAATGGGAGAAGTCGTTCCTATCCATGGCAACGAACTTCGGAGAGGTTCAGGTAGTCTACCCGCGGTGGCGTGGATTGACTACTAGTGCTACCAAGTGTGACGGGGTCACACAGCACCTTGCGCTAGAGGAAGTTATCTTCCGAGAGTATACAAACTCTCAGTGAACGGCAGTTCACAGGTCCCCTCTTTAGTTAAAGAGAGCGAAGTGACCTAAATAAGGTAGATTGTAAACTGAGTTTATTTATAGGTAGGTTAAGTTTGGGTTTAATACAAACTATTAGTTACCTATAGAAATGCAATGTCATTTAACCAATGGTTGGCTTTGAACGACCTTGGTACCTTGTACCAAATATCCCGGAGTATGACGTGTCATACTCCTGAAGTGTGAAGTGTCACACTTCATGTAGCCAGGGTACACGTAGGGATACGTACCCCGTTACACTTCACCACACATGCAATATAAGCCTTGGAGAATCCGAACAGCGTACGTACCGGTAGCCACACTGTGGGGGAGAAGGAGGAGAGCGTATCCAAACTGTCGCGGGCTGGTCAGTGAGCTTAGTTGCCTTGAGAGAGCCGAAGGGGAGCGGCGAGCTTCTCACCACGCACGGCAGAAAGTTGAGTGGTCACAAACACAAATCAGTAATTTAAAAATCGAAATATATTTTATTTTACAAACATGACCAATCATGGTAAAAACCTTCGAAAAGCATACTGAGAGAAACATGGACTCGAGATTTTGCGAAAAAAAATATGCGAAAAGCCAAACCTTTTGGTTCTCGAAGTCAAGTTGAATTCGGGAGGAGTCTCCCGAATTTAATTTATAGCCTAAGCTTATGTAGCTCTCATACATCATATCCACGTGGACCACATGTCAAAAAAACCGATAATTTATAGGATGGCCAGCGTTAGTGCGGCACCGGACAATGTGGTGCGCTACGACGTCCCAAATGGGGACTTCTGTGCATACCTGAAGGGATTTTGGAAGCGCAACCTGGAGTGGCGCCGCTTCGGTGCCAGTTTCAAGCATTTGCGCTCCACCAACAACATTGTATTCATCGAGGAGGACCTGGACGCCGCCGGCCAGCCTAACACTCAGTGCGCAGCTTTTTTTTAATTTAATTCTCTCTACGCGTCATTTAACATTTCTGACATTATTTGTTGTGTGCATATGCCGCCAGATTCCTCCGCTGGTCTTTCGGTCGCACGCTTAAGCAGCAGGATCTCTCCAGTGCCTACACAGTGCAGGTTCGCTGATCAATCCTCCACCTGTTGATGATGATGGTATAACTCACGCGTTGCCCGTTGAGGGATGCAGTTTATTCCGGATGAGCAAGGAACATTTATGGAGTGGAGCTTCGAGGGCGTGACGTGCCATGGTGTGTTCAAGCTTGAGGCCAACGTGGCCATTCTCAACTTTTGTCTACAGGAGTCCATGGTTACCATCACATATCGCGTACTCGACGCCAACAGTGAGTAGATAGTAGTGACTGCTGGCTATTGCATTATTTTCGGGTGGTTTAACAGCATTGTGCTGCATTTTGCTACAGCGATGGCCGTGTGTATCGTGGACGTGGACAGCGAGCACACACCGACGATCCAATACGGCAACATGTACGTGGCAAGAATGCCCTCTCCGTTGCATATTATTTCTTCGTACTCATGTGCTGCTCGTTTGCTGCTTTTGTTTCCGGTAGGTATCGCATCAACCCGTCCAAGTACGAGCGCGAACCCGAGGATTGAGGATCCCTAGTTCGTACTTAATTGAATTGATGATAAAACTACGAGTGTTCGTTGAATTTTAGTCAAGTGAGCAATGGCCTGCAAGCGTGTGGCGATCGGTGGCACCTTCGCATGTGACGAAGCCCTCGCCATTCCGCTGCAGTATCTTCTAAATAATGTTGGTGCAAACTTGATGTAAACTGCGAGGATTTCCTTGGAGCCGGCGCTGGTGCTAATTACCAGCCAGTCAAGTATTGCTAATTATTACTAATAACTCCATATATATATTTAGGCGGTCTGGAAAGCCGACGTCGACTTGCAGTGGTTGCGGTATGGCAGCGTTACAGACTTTGGAGACTGGTCGAGCGACGTGCTTGATCCTGCATGCCCAGTAGTAGACCTGGTGCTCTTGCTCGTTCGGCTTAGTGACCTCGCAGCAGCGCATCCTGAATTCCATTTCTCCAAGCACAGCGATGACGTCGTCGATGACTCTATCTGCCACTTCCTGAGTGGTCTTGAGCGGTACAGTGCGGAGGCTACTGATCCATTGGTAGTATTGCTGTGTCCGTCTTCGCCGACTTCAGCTACCGCTGCTCGTGTTGATGCGATGGAACGCACGATGCAACACAAGATCGAGACCATGCAAAACGTGAGTGTGCAGTCGTCAGGACAGCTACTTTCCCTTTTCGAACAGCAGTACACGACTACCTTCTATGATTCGATTGCCGACAAGCGTCAACACTCTCCGTACACGCAAGCCATGCTGAATGTAATGAGTTTGTCACTATGTAGACAAATTTGTCGTCTCTATCGAAGTGCAAGCGGTCGAAAGAAAGTTATCGTTCTCGATTGCGACAACACTCTGTGGGGTGGTGCAGTAGCTGAAGTGGGACCCAGTGGGATCGATCTTGGTCCCAGATTTCTCTCACTCCAGCGTTTCGTTGTTGCCCAGCAGCAACGAGGTATGCTGCTTGCTCTTTGCAGTAAGAACATTCTCGAGGACGTGACGGAGGCTTTTAAACTACGTCGTCAGGATATGGTCCTGGACTTGGACAAACACGTGATAGCCACTAAGGTTAACTGGCAACCGAAGTCGGAGAATATCGCGCAACTCGCCAAGGAGCTCTCTCTAGGTACGTAAAAAAGTGTTTTTTTTCTTTATCGGGTTCAAACAGGTACTTTACGTAGCTAATGCTGAGGTACAGGGCTGGATTCAGTCATTTTCATCGACGACAATCCTCTGGAATGCAACCAAGTTGCCACTGCGCTGCCTTCCGTGACAGTCATCCCACTCGCAGAGCATTTTCCCGAGTCAGTACTAGTCCACGAATGGGTTTTTGATGATGGTTTGGGCATAAACTCAAGTGGATGTGCAGGCACCAACACGAAGGAAGATAACCAGCGGACGCAGCTTTATCAGCAGAATCTCCATCGCCAACAACTTCGTGAGTCTTCCTCAACACACAGAGCTTTCTTAAGTGCTCTCAAAGTGAAAATTGTCTTTGAAGAACTCGATCGCGACCAAGAAGTTCAAGAGAGGAGCCCCTCGTACACTCGAGTGATGCAGCTTCACCATCGCACAAATCAGTTTAACACGGCAACGTCATTCGCTAAGCGCTTGGAGGAAGGAGAGTTGCTGGATTATATCGTCGCTCCAGATCACACAGTGATCTGCGCTCACGTGACGGACCGTTTCGGTCATTACGGTCTCGTGACTGTGGCTCTTTGTCAACATGTACACGATGCCAATGTGTTGCGTGTCGACAGCTTTCTGCTCAGCTGTCGCGCATTAAACCGAGGAGTGGAGCATGCTATGATGCGAAAACTGAGTGAAGTCGCAGCAAGAAGTGGTGCAATAGCGATGAAGTTTGTCTGGGAGCCAACGGAGCGCAACCAACCAGCGCACACTTTTTTCTCTTCGCTATATCATGTGGCGTTTGAACTCAAGAATGAATACGACTTCGCAGTCGCTGGCAAGGAGCTTAGCGCCTCTAAAACCGGCAGTTGGGCTATTGCAACAGACAAGGGAAGCCAGGTATCGTTCCTCAAAGCTGAAGACGCCAATCAGCGTAGCATTAAGGCGGGTGGGTTGATAAGCTGGCTTCTTCACCTCCAGGAATTTGCTCTTCCGGTTGTCAGATGGATGATGTTTTCCATTACATTGCCACAATGGCTAGTGCGTTTATTCAAGCCCTCCCTCGTTCAGCGGCTTGGTAACCTGGATTATGCTGGATCGTTGCGAGTTCCTCTCCGTGATCGAGGCAGCTTGGAACAGTTCGTCACTCCTGCACTACACAACATTTTAAGCATAAATAAAACCGTAACCATCGCAACCGACTACGACGACTCGGACAGCGACGACAAGTTTCGACGGAAGGCACGTCACCAAACCAAGATGGCACTGGCGAACCATCTCCACGGAGAAGCTCCACGCGTGATTTGGTCCGCGAATCGTCCACATGCCGACAGTCATTTTACAGTTGGCGACGATGTCACAGTCTCCGACTCCGCAAGCTGTCTTCACCTTGTTTGCGAAACTCCGCAATGCTCTTCAACGATTCAGCGTGAAAGTCGGTGCGCCTTTCAGCGCTGTCGCAGTTGCTGCTACCGGATTCAGCGACTCCTGACGCGCACATTGCACCATGGCAATGCTGAGGCCCGACAGTCGGCGCTCTACGCCCTCAAAGCAGAATTTGCTGTTGATGTTTCCACCGAGCATATACAGTCGGCTGGTCTTGACACGCAGTGGTGCGCAGCTCATCAGAATTTACGGCGGCGTGGAGAGATGTTCAAACAGAAATCCACAGTGACGAAAAAGACTGTAAAGATCCCACAGTAATACTACTGGTTAATGATTGCTCCTGCTGTTGGCAGTGGTCTAGTTACTGTCGTTGCCACCTTCAGTCTCCTCGTCGCTGACACGGCTGTCACTATCGCTATCAGTAGCATTGCCACTGCCACTTTCATTCTCGCCACCGGTGATGGGGCCACAGAGAGCCTCATACTTCTCCACCCACAAGAGCGTTTTGACCTCTTCAACCGGCGACTTTTTCACTTTTTTCGTCTTCAGCTTTTCAAGGATCTCTTCCACAGTGTTGCAGCCCATCCGGAATGTAGGTGAAGTGATGATGTCCAGTAAGTAAGATGGCACCCTCTGAAGCTCTCGGACGTAATGCATCGGTAGCATCATCTGCACTGCATGCGCAATGTCGAACTGGTTCAACACACCCAGTCGTCCATTCTGCTTGCAGACTGAATATACCACAGCCGCAAACTCTTTTTCCTTGACGTACTTGAGCTCCCTGAGGACAGGCTGAAGTGTTTTCTTGAGCTCCATCAGCTGAAGTCTCCGTTCCCGTGACAACGTCGGTACTTTACGGCGCATTATCTCTTGGACAAGCTTTTCATCCGGAAAATACGGAGGTGGGTTGGGCCACACACGTATCATCTCCCCAATTGCTCTCTTTGCAACGTCCGTTGTGGTCTCGAATGTAGCCTTGTCTCTTTGACGACGCATAAATGAAAGGACGAATTCTTCGTATCGTATCAACATGCCTCCGCTCTTCAATCGTCTTCGAAAGAAATCCACGCAGAGCGCCACGACTTTTGATGTAGGCACCAGCATATCCGTGCGACGCAGTTTCTGGTATATCGTCGAGTAGATGTGAGGCAGAGATGCATCTGGGTTATTAAAGACCTCTTCCTCGACCATTCCAATGAACGCCGGCATGAGTATAGGATTTGAAGTAGAGATGGCATCAGCCTTGCGCTTTCTTGTGGACTGTGTGCCATGGGCACTTGAGCATTCAACTTCCAGTTCCAGAACTTCGTAGAGTTCTTCCACAAACTGCGCATCAACATCGTCAGTGTTGCATTCTCGATTTACTTCTACCTCTGTCTTCTCGCCAGCAGTCTCTTTTTTCACAATTGACTTTCGGTCGATCACGTGCACAGTGTCGGAGCTCCCTTTAAAAACTGGCAGAGGCCGATTCTCCTGATTGTTTTCCTCCTCAACAACCACATGGGTAAACGACACTGTATGAAGCCGTGTGTGGTCCGCCGTGCTTGCTGTCATTCTATAGGCAGATGGAAAAAAACTGCTCAAGGACGAAGAATGTGAGTTCATTTTCATGCAACAATCCGCAGTCGCCCTTACCTTTCAAACAGACGAACATGTTCGCGACTAAATCTCACGTTGAGTGATGTCATTGCAGAGCGCAGAGCCTCTGTCAATGGGAGAAGGCCAGGGAAAAGCCGATCTGCTACAGCAGCGCGGTAAATAGCTACCTCCATGAACGCACCATCCTGTCTGGACATTGCTACGACTTCCTGCGCTGTGCTTGGTCTGGCGAAATAAACGCGTTTCCACCACAAGTGGTGTGAGCCCACATCTGCAAGTGTCACTTGATTCGACGGATCAGTCGCTCTTCCGTCGAGTAAAAATTCACCCTCGTCCATTGCTGTCAGCAGCTCGGCCAGATTCCTCCACAAAGCCAAAGACACGTTCGGGGTCTGAGCGACGTATATATCACTGCCGCAGGTGTCAAGCGCTTCAACTAGGACAGTTGTGAGCACGAAGGATGACACTACGCCAGCGCTAGACAATTCCAGCATCTTTTCCAAAGGATAGCCACAAGTAGGATCGTCCTTCATCCATCTACAAGTAAAATTGTGCACTGTTAGCAGCAAAATAATAATTCGTGCCCTATATCCTACAATTACCTGGTGAACACAGCGACCTGAGCATCCACCGAATCCGGATAGTAGCACCCTAAGAACCGTGCAAGCTGGGGGAAACAGCGTGAGCTGATCTACCAAGTTGGGGGTATAACAGATTCGACCTGTAGAGTCATCGTACCATTCTTGGCCCATGCGGATCTTCAGGATTCATGTGATAGAAAACCTCTAAATGATCGCATGCTGGCTGAATGTCCCCCACAAGAACTAGGAGCTGAACATAATACTCGACAAACATAGCCGTGTTCGGACTCAACGCCACTGCACGTCTCAATGCATTGCTCGCGTGCTGATACAGGATGTGGACTCCAATGGGCGTCTTAAACAAGTAATTTGACTCGATCACCGACTCGAGGTTCTCACTTGCGTAAGCCTCACTGCCATTCAACTCTGCCTCTTCGTCTTCGTCGTCCGCGTAGTCCACATCTTCATGCTTTAGCATATCACGGAGCTCTTTTGACTCAATAAACATGAGCCAGTAGCACAAAATTCCGAAATTTGCAAGTAAACTCGCGTCATTCTCAACTTCCTCCAGCTAATACCAAAAAGTACCCTGCTTTGAGAATTTAAAAAAAAGAAAAAGAGCAAAACAATAGCAACTTACTTGCTCAATTTTGTCTTGGTACAAATGAAAAGCTTCATAAAACTCTCCGTGAACGATGTGAAAGAGCCACAGCTCCTTTAGAATCAATACTTTCTGCATAGACAACAGCAGTTTGGGTAACAATACAGTGAGGGGGAAAACGCAGTAGGTTCCTTACATCGATACGCTCAACATTCAATGCAGCCTCGTAGAAGCTCAGCAGACCATTACGGTAGTCTGGTTGTCGACGTAAAATCTCAAGACTTGCCTAAAGAACAAGCAGTACGCCTGTAAGGTCAATTACTTAAGTAGGTCAGTTTGCATACATGCATAACGCAAGCTTACCTCAATGCACAACGCCGGAGTTACCGTAAAGCGGTGATACATCACCTCCAGTACTTTTGCAGCACCTCCATAGTCTCGAGCGCCCATCAACTGGAAACAGAAGCGAGATAAATCGGTTATCTTAGCCCTCATCGACCATCAGAAGTGCCCGACATCGGGGCTTACTCTCGGCAACAACTCCTCGAACGACGTGCGCAGGCGCTTCACCGTACTCTTGTGGTTCAGCTTACGCTTCCACTGGCCAAAGTACAGCTTGTGATCGGTAGTGTGGATCAGGATCTTGATATGGCGGTCAAGTGTCTTTGTTGTTGGCAACAGGCCCTTGACAATTGGGTTAGCGCCATTCAGATCATCGTCAGCATCCCCGGCACGACTTGGAGCCTTCCCGTCATCTGCCATCGGAACGTCTGTGCCGCCATCGTCCAGTCCTGCATCGGCTCCATCCGTTTCTGATGAACCTCGGTCCACGCTATCGTCCCATGTAGTGACGGCTGCTTGATCAGCTCCACCTGCTCTGCAATTTTCTTCTCCTATTTGCGCGTCTACGTCCGAGGCACTGGCCGCATCGATCGCGGCGATTGTCATCTCCTCGTCCGTCCACTTCCGGTTTGAGTTAATGTGATATTTCGATTGGATGTAAAGCCATGAGGCCAAAGCTAATATGATATTTCGGAATTCGTTCTACTCGACGTCTTGCTCGCCATCGTCCTCGCGCAGCAGAATCGCCGCAATCATCTTGAGTTTCTTTTCAATCTGTACATCCTGTATTGTCAATACGAGCACTAATGACCGCAACTGAAGCTGTACGTACCCGATTGTGCGCGCGTAGACTCCGCGTGAGTTTCCCTTCGGTGGCTTCAAACTGAGCATGTGACGCAGCATGGCGCTCCTGCAGCCCTCGCATCATCTCCTGCATGATAGCTTCGATCTGTCCAAAGGTTTCTTTAACGACAGACAACGAGTTAGCTATACTCTGGCTATGCAGCTCCAACATCTTTTCACCTTCGACAAGCATCTCCACTTGCTCTTCTTGCTCGCGTTTTCGCTTCCTCAGCGTCTCTAGATGCCCGTAGCACTTGGTAACGTAAGGCGTCAGCTGCTCGTCCGTGACCGAGTGGGACGTCTCGTGTTCTTCCTCGTCCTTTGTTACGGAGCTGCGAGCGGTAAACTCCTCCTCTTCCTCCTCGCCTTCAGTCGCCACACCGTCTCCGCTCGATAGTAACCCGTCGTCGCTCTCCTGCATCACAAATGCCTAATTACGTTCCCACAAACCTTATGTCTATCCGCACACCACGACTCACGCGGATCGGAGGCATCTCGTGCTGCTTCCCCTTGGCCATTATCTTCCGTTGCACTTGTCGATAATGAGGCCAAATGCAAAGTAATGCGAATGCGGAAGGGAAACCATGTGACCATCACTCCTACATGTACTTCAACTTGCAAGTTCAGGAAGATCACTACGGCTTGCTATTGCTAGTTGTCTTCATCCTTGCCTCCGAGTCCGTCGCCGCCCTTGTGTTCCATGTTCTTGTTTTCCGAGTCCTCCGCCTCCTTGATCATGCCCAGGAAATTGGCGTCCACTGTACGCAGCAGCTCCTCCATCTTGTCGTCCTTAAGGCTGCCACCGCGATCGTCTGCCGCTCCCTCCTCCATCGTAGCCTTCTTACGGCGCAGCTCCTTCTCCTTCGCCTCCAGGTTCTTCTCTCTTTTCGTCTCACGCTCAAACATACCGTTGATAGCCGCCTTCTCATTGGGTTGGGATACAGCTAGGCCGTCCGACAGCTCCATGAGTGAGATCATGCCGTTGCAGTCCCCCACAGCTACGAGCTTGCCACCGAATCCCGCGTTACCCTGCACACTGACGGACGAGAGAGCGACGTCTCCGACCTTGTGTGAGTACGCTACCTCGTTTTGACGGTAGAAGAAGTCCCAGATGTCCACGACGCCGTCCATTCGAGTGACGAAGAAAACGCCAGCGCGTGTAGGCGACCAACAGCCCGCAGTCACGTACGAATCGTGGTAGATGGTGCTCATGATGGGGGTTTTAAGATCCTCGCACCACAGACGAGCAGTCCAGTCGCCGATGGTAAGGAAAAACTTGTTATGCGTCGGATTGCGTTGAATCGCACACACAGCCCCATTGTGTTTTCCAGCAGCCAGGTCATACATCGTAATGCCATTATTCTGCTTGGCATTTCTTAAGTTTACACTTAAAACCGCCCCTTGCTCCGTACCAACGAGGTATTTGGTCGGGCCAGCTTCTGTGTTGTACTCCATGGACGACCCACCGAATGCCAGACCATCCTTGTCTGTGAGAAGCAGCTTTTGCGTAGGTTGCGCAAGGTGACGAATATCCCACCAGAGCATCCAGCCGTCAGTCGAGACAGAGCAACACTGGTTTCCAGTCTTGCTGGATATCCAGAAAACGTCGTAGACGGGGTCGTGGTGTGAGTGCTCGATAATTGACGTCTCCGCTGGAGCGGCGCCAGATTTACGAAGATCGAAGAACGAAATGAGCCCGTTATAAGATCCAGCCACGAGCTGGTCGACGGACTTGGGGTTGTAGCGCATGCAAACTAGCGGGGAAGCTGGTTTCAAAGTCGTCTCCGGTGTATTCGGGTTTAGAACATCCCAGATGTAAAAAATTGGGCTGGAGGTCGCGCCGATGCAAACTTCGGATCTTGGAAAGTTGAGGATGCAGGAAGCACGCTGGCCTTTTTCTTGCGGCCTCTCGGGGATGCCAGTCGATCTGCGAAGACTGTGCCGTTTGACCCGGCTCGGGGTCACGAAAGACGGCAAGCCCCTTTGCACTGGGCTGTTCTGTCGTGGCAGCCTCACCCATGTGTGCAAAGTAGTCCTGGTAAATGTTAATTGTATTGTTCTGCTTGAGTGCGCGGTCTACCACTGGTCCGAGACTCTTGACTGCTTGTCTGTAGTCGTCGTCTTTCTCCGCTTTCTTGCGGAATCGCTGTACGTCGCTCTGCTCGGCTGGATCCACATCCTTGGGCCAGCCACCCTCCACATGCCGCATACTACTATGCTTAGTCACCAATCTCTCCGTATTTACTTCGTGCTCGGACATGTGGGGCGTCGTATCCAGACGGGTTACCATGGGTCTTCGTCGTACGTAGTCATTCTCCAGTGTATCAGTGCACGGAATGCTCTCAAGCACCTTGGCGTCTACGTTGCGGAAGTCGCAGTAGTGTCCGAAGCTCTCTCGTTGCTTCGTGTACAAATACGCGAGTTCCATCCTGCTGCGTCTTAAACTTTAACTCGCTGGATTTGGGATCGCATTGAAAATGTTCCAAGGATCGCGTCCTTTCGAGTTCAGAGTAACAACGCTCTCTGTGAAAACCATAGCACACACAAGCTTGTAATTAGCAGGAGACCAGCACACAAGGGCAAACTAGGCATTTTCTTCTTTATTTTTCAGGTTTCGATGCTTGCACTTAAAACACCCATGCCATGAATGGAGCTGCCTACGTTCCGCAATACATCTCTCATCTGCATTATCTCCTGGCCAATTCTCTGCTGATGATAATCCACAACGCCTTACGCCTTCTTGTTCACGTCCTGGCGGCGCTCCAGATAAAGTCGCAGCTCCTCCACTTCCTCCAGGTCCCGGTGGTACTTGTTCTGAAGATAGCCGCCGAGACCAGCACCTATGCCCATGAATAGCACGTGCTCCCACGGATCTACGCAAAGATAACACGACCGAGGTGAGTTCGACCGAGGAGAGCAATGCGGCGTCATGTGATATTAGTTTAGCATCTTCGCTAAAACGCGATTGAGAGTATACAAACGTACGGCGCATATACGGGACCTTCTGCAGCACATTACTGCCGAGCTTGGTGGAGAGGCCCATGAGGGTGCCGACGGCAATGCCCGTGAAACCCATTGCTGCTATAAAGTCTCTGTTCCGTGGGTTTTGCCCCCACCACACCAGCGGTCATAAATCGATGGCATCTTCAACGCCTGTGATTGGTTAATATCGGGAATTTTTCACATTTCATCAGGTGTACCGAAGGTAGAATCAACTTAGAGCAACACTCACGACGGTTGGCTCCGACGAAAAGCTATAATACGGCAGCAAATTTCTTGAGCTTGAACGTCACCACCTCCTCGTTTGAGCTCCCGACCCGACAGCGATGAGCGACACGGAGAACAGCAAGAAGAGCAGCAGCAGCAATTACGAGGAGCGCGTAAAGCACGTGTCGGTGATCGCCAAGCCGCTCGCCACCAAGAAGCAGACCAAGCGCGCCTACAAGGTGGTCAAGAAGGCCACCAAGGTCAAGGGCATTAAGCGTGGCGTTAAAGAGGTGGTCAAGGGTATTCGTAAGGGTGAGAAGGGCGTTTGCGTTATTGCCGGCGACATTTCGCCCGTCGACGTCATCTCGCACATCCCCGTTCTTTGCGAGGAGAACGATATTCCTTACATCTTCACTCCCTCTAAGGTGCGTCAACTTACATGATACTGATGCAGAGGCTGGATCTAATAGTTCGTTGCAATTGGATTTACATTTATAGGTGGACTTGGGCGCGTCGGCACTGTCCAAGCGGCCCACGAGCGTCATATTGATCACGCCCAACAAGGCGGGCTTTAACGCCCAGGAAGCCTACGACGAGTTGCTTGAGGAAGTGAAGCAGGTGCAGCCGACGTATTAGATCCTTAGAAGGCGAATTGCCTGCAGCGTTTCACATCCCCTCATACATGTAGCACTTAATCATTAACTTGTCCGTTGCTGCTGTTGTGCTTTCACATTGAGCCATCGACAGCAGAACGGAGACGAGCAGCGTTTTACGTATACAACTATCCGATACTAGCTCGTCTATCAAAGCTTACCTCTTCCCCGACTTGGAACTGACACACAATTCCCACAGATCAGCACAGCGCGGGCCCACAACTGTATTTGCTTCAATAGTCGAGCTGCACAAATGCCAAGTTCAGGCCTAAAACACATCGTTGAAAATGCCACCAGCCAGGTCCTCCCAGGTCCCAAATTTCGCTACCAGAGGGGAATAATGGAACAGACCCTTGATCGATCGGCTTGGATGCAGAAGCACTAGCTGCAGGAAGCGCTCTCGCAGACAACGACGCTGCGGTGCGCTGCTCTCCTCGTCACGACGAATGTAGTCTTGCCAATATTCTGAAGCCACTGTCTCCCTCCACAGCTCGTGATCACAGTGCTGGATAAGCAACAATGCAGTCAAGTAACTGGAGTCTCAGAAGACACCACAAGGATTTCACTTACCAGAGCAGAAAAGAAGACGGCGACGAGGTCATACAGAGGGTCACCCGCTTTGGCGTCTGCAAAGTCGATCACAGACGTCGGAATCCATTCGTGGGGGCCGACAAATCGCTCCTTCCGCTTCTCTCCGATAGCCGACAGTCCCGCGAGTGTTGTCAGGTCAAACTCTTCGTCTTCTTCCGAACTGCTGCTACCGCTGCTGCTCGCCTCGCACTCCATCTCGGTATCAAAGCGACCATCAGTCAGTCCATCTTCACTATCAACAACACACGCATGAGTGGAGATCGGCAGCTTGCCCTTCAAAATAGCTAGACGAGGTCCCAAAGGGACGCCCAGATCCTTTAGATGCGCTTCGTTCAGAAAACTTAGCGACTCGAACGTCAGCTCCTCTTGCTCCACAAGCAACGGGATGTACTTCTCACAACTGATAGACTCCAGGAAAGACGACAGATCCCAGTCACTCGCTACGCTTGACATCGCCACGTCTGGCTGTGCATCCACCTCGGAGCCGAGGATGTTTTCGTCTGTCAGGTCCCCATGAAGCAACACAGGCTTCAACTCAAATGGCTTTACTGGTAGCAACTCCGACATAATGGCATCTCGGTTTGCAGTGGGGAGGAAACTCTCTAGCTGCTTCATCAGGTGAGCAGGGAGGTCGCTCTCCATCAGGTGGACTGCAAAGCATCAACAAACTAATAAGTCCCAGCACTTCCACAGACAGTATGTATACAGTAAAGTCTTCAGCTTACATGACACTGAACGCTTTCGTTGACGAAGCAAGTAGTGGATATACCAATCCCATTCCGCCTTGGTGTGCCCGTATACTCCTCGAAACTCTGGATCAATTGGAACAGCGTGCAGCTTCGGCAAGAACTCCCGACTGATCCATCCAGCCACATTTTTCCAGCTCTGAGGCGTGATTCCTCCTTTCTTCGTCATCGAGTCGAGCCCAACACCGCTGCTCTTGTACTCGACGACAACGTACGGCCATCGCCACATTGGTCCTTCTCCCTCGTCGTCGTCCACTTCGTCCACATACAACAAATGTCCAGAGCGGTACAGACGAGGAACCATCGCGTCGAGCGACTGCTCGGAGTCTAATAACTTGCCCATCATCCGATACACAGCCCTCTCAGTACGGAAGCAGTCCTCCATCGCATATCGTAGAGACATGGTATATTTCAGCTCGTGTGGCTGCAATACGTTGTTCCTGCGACGCTTTGATGGAGTTGCAAGCTCGCTGTCGATCGATTCGTAGTTTGGAGCCATGAATGCCTCAAAATCAAACTCGCCCCAGTTCTCGTTGTACTGGCTGAAGAACTTGACGATCAAGCGCTTTCCAACTGCAAATGTCGGGTTTGCACGCGACGTAAGACTCTTCATCTTTGGATACTTGACTTTAGTGACGACGTTCTTCGTTTTAGCAGTGTCTTCTGTGCTATTTGGCAGAGCCAGCACCTTGTGACGCTTGAGAACCTTCTTCAGTTGAGGCTTCCAGTACTCCAAGACGCGGAATGATTGCTGGAACATCTCCTCGCTCAAGTATCCATTCAATCGGGGGATCTGAACCAGCCGGAACATGTCAAAGGTTTCCGGTCGAGTGGCTTTTAGTTCGTGCTGGAGCATCGCTAGCGCCATGTCTTGTCCGTCGTTGAGTAAATCCTTCATAAACATGAGCACATTGTGGGAATCCACGAAGTTCTGGGTCACTGCGATCGTGAGATCCAAGTTCAACACGAGATGCCACCAGCCATTGGGGACGTAGATTGTGTCTCCTTCTTCTTGGATGATCTCAAGCGGCTTTTGGTCAGTAGAGAGAGTGGGGTACACGTGCAGGTACCACATGAGAGAAGGCATGTCCAAGCCACTACTTTGATGCTCGCCGTTCTTGCCGACATTGACACCTGGGGGTGGCGAGTCAGGAGGGTAAATCGCCCATCTCTTCCGCCCCTTGACTAATGAATTCCACGCTGATGTTCTGGCAGGATCTTGATGCCAGGGGGCCCCAGTGCGTTGAGGCCCAATGACGATCCAACGGAAGTCTGGTCGGATAGACCCTGGAGCGCGATTCTTCTTCTTATCGTTCCTCACTTTTTTACCTCCAGCCTCGAGTTTCACAGCTTTGGTTGACTCGACCTTCCCGTCTTCCTCTGGGCTAGTCATTACGCTTAAAAAGTCTTCCTTAAACACCTTCAAGTCTTGGACATTGTAATCCTCCAGCATAGCAGGCATCTTCTCCCCAAAACGAGCATCAAATATGTACAACGGCGTCTCATCGTGCTGGTAGCTTGCATACTGAAAAAAGTCGGCAAAACTCATTTCCATCGTCGGACTGCTAGATATGACGTCCAAGTTGTGTGTGATGCGGTGCTTTACGTCACTTGGGAATTTCTCCACCAACTTCTCCACTGTCCACTACAATAAACTCGTCAGACAGCTAAAAAAAAAACTTTAGAACGTTCCTCTTCTCACCTCCGTTGACGCCTTCCAGTTGCTAATAGCGTTGCAAAGAATGAACGGCACTCTCGAGTATTGCCTAATACCGTGAAATAAAGTCAGTATCCAGCTAGTCACTGCTGTAATATAGTCCTATCGCGTATTAATTACTCGTAAAAATCTCGGAAGGTCAAGTCCTGGATGTCAATCTTCTGCAGCCTCCGAACGGTCGGTTCCTGCTCCTCACTGGGCAGCATATAGCCGTCACCTAGCTGCATATTGCAGCGACACCAGCGACGGTACAGAAAGTCCGAGCTGAATCCTCTCACGGCCAATGGGCGGAAGACCTTATGCAGCTGCTCTAGTGGCCTCGGGTCTCTCGGGTAGAAGGTCGTTAGCTTCCAGTTGTGGTGGAAGGAGAAGTCCCCATTGTGTAGACGCAAACATTGGCCCATCCAGAGTGGATCTTCTTGACAGAACACATAGAATACTGCAGTGCACGGTAGGTTAGAAGAGCAGGAGCCAGCAAAGCGACGACTGAATGACGTACCGGAATTTACTTCAGAGAGACGCAGCAAATCTGTCAGCTCGCAGAGCAACGTGAAGTACACGATCAGCTCGTCCGAGAAATCGGAGAAGGCACTGCTGGCGAGTACCGGCTGGCGGGACATCGCGGCGCCGCAAAATCAGCAGATTGCAGACTTGTGTCATCCATCAGCTACCATAGTTTCGTGGGTTAATTATTTTGTGAGAACAATTTTGACCAATGAAATTAGGTAGTCGATCAAGTTGACAAACCCATATAGGCCCATTCCCAACCCGCATGCGGCCAATGTGAGGCCTGTGATTGGCTGAAGCTCGCGCGGGGTGCATGCATCAAAGAACAGAAAAAGGTCCAGATGTGCTTAAGGAGGCTAGGTTTACCGGTAGAGAGTGAGCCAATCAGAGTGAAGTATATGTTGAAGACGAGTTTGTACAGCAATCTATTAAATGCCATTTCTTAAAATTATCCAAGCACTACGCAGCAAGCAGCAATGACAGCACTACGGTTGAAGAAAAAAGCAGAGACGGATGCGTTCTGTACAATAGTGTTCGGGCCAGTGATGAATATGATTGCACAACATTGCACCATGTGGTGTAGTGATCTCTCCGAAGTTGCGGATTATCACCCGTCGACAAAGACGTGACACCGCCCAAGTTGTTCAAGCGACGAACCCTCGGTCAGGTGATGTACGGAGACGCTAAGGTGCAAGGGACTCGACGGCGTCACCTCCGAGTTTTCAACAAGTATCGGATACGGCCCTATGTCACTGAATCCAGGCTGTCCTTATTATTAATAATGGACTGGCCGGATTCGCATTCAGCGGACCATCGAACCCTCAGTGGCGGTTGGGATGAGTTCGCGGAAGACTCAGCGACCCTTGGAAGGCACGTTCACCGTCTGGGACAGGGCGTGGACCGTTAAAGATGCTCATGCGACGGTGCAGACGACGCTTGGCATGCAAGAAGATCCATAACGGATCATTGTTCACTTGATATTTGTAGGACTTCTTATTAGGAATAGACCCGAAAGGGTAAGCTTAAATACAGAATAGAATTTCCACTCAAGCACATAGAGCGACGTCCGGCTTCAAGGTAAGCGTCAGGTCAAGCTTGTTTGAGTGTGTTATGCCTGTCGGTGAACTCGAAGCTCTGTAGCGAGGGTTCATCCGGCAAGTCCAAGAGACTTTGTGTATTGGCCGATTATTATCGGGAGGTTTTACGTGACGGCTTATTGTTGCCTATTTGCACGACTGGGAGTGCTTGAATTGCCTCCCTTTTATTTCTTCCAGCCGAGTGTTGAACACTCGGTGATCTCGTAAAAGGCTTACCCGTACCTGGTACCCTTCCGCTGTTGGGACCACGAGGATTCAAAACACCTGCTAGCTTTGCTCGTGCTAGTAGCGTGTTCTTATTTTACTGGTTGGCCTATATAAGTAGTTTACAAGGTCCAGTTTGTCCCGGTGCAAGGGCAGAACTGGGGTATTCAGGTCCGCCCGAACGATCGTTTACTATCCTAGTAGACGTATTGTTGTGGGAACATCCTAGCTACATCTGTAGCTAGAGTTCACGTGGGATTTCCAACACCACAACTGGTGCCGCGACCCGGGAACAGATTGTGACCATTGTGAACTGTTTGTATGGCCTTCCAGTTTACGAGCTACCAAGAGAAGAAGAACAAGAAAAAGACAAGAAACATGGCGAAAGGACAACCGACGGTACCAGTTACGCCTGCCAAGTCTGGCGGGGCTCGCAACGAGAGTTCAAGCCCGGCTGCGCGCTTTGCAGCCGCCACCGAGCTTTCAGTGAGCTTCGACGACGAAGCGGACATCGGTCCTGACGCCCACGATTATGAAGATTACGAAGACAAGACGCCGGCTCCAGAGCCAGGCGCAGCGACGCCGGAGACGGCCACGCTATCATCGGGGCTGAGCGGGGCGACCAGGTCCCTTTCGAGGAACCTCGCCGACGAGCTCGATGATGTTGCGGGACCAGAACCAGCCTACGATGATTATGACGATGGGACCGAGGGTTCTAAACCTTCGGTGGCAAGTGCAAAGCATTCAGCACTGCTGAAGGCACCTCGCCCACCTATCAACGGTGATACACCAGCCGCCAAGCGCGTTTTCGACCGCGTATAAGCGCTGATGCAGAATGATGAGTGGATGCAGCTGTTCAAGCCCATCCCCAAGAAAAAAGCCGACTAGCCTGCGCTTGCGCAGGAACTTCAATACCCAGTCAACTCGGCTTCGACTAGCCAAGTTGCCGAGGATTCAGTTTCGCTACTGTTGTCGCTGGGGTTCGAGAACGAGACGTACCCATCGACGATGTCGCTCCAGGATTGGAGTTCACATGAAGCCGGAGCGGCTCTCCAGAAATGGAAGAAGAAGCTTCGGAAGGCGTTTGGCGCTGTTGGATCAATGCCGGAAAGCAACCTGTGAGTCGACCGATGATTCAAGATGAAGATCCGTCCAAGATTCCATTGCCGCCGACGCCCCAACGACTCGTTCGTACTCCTCCGACCAAGCGTGGAGCTGAGCGTGGTGCCTTTGGCACTACCGAAGCTTCACCGTACTTTCAAGACTCGCACATGGTTACGCCACGTTCGGAGAGCCGTATGCAACGTATTTACGCAAGTAACGAGGGTTCGTTCGGTCGCCGAGGCGGTGTGCGAGCTCCCAAAGGTGGTGCCGGACGTCGTCAAGTCGACAGCGATGGTTCGTCCAGTGACGATGACATTTTGGTGCGTACATTCGACGAGGAAGATCCTCAACTCGAGTTGATGCGTCAGATGAATGAGCTAGCGACGCTGAACGACGTGGACCCAACACCGAGGATTGAAATGGCCTCGCACCGACCGCTGGATCGCATCACGCCGTTCTCAGGCTCTCGCAACAAGAGCGAGAGCGGTATGCAGTGGCTCCGTGGGTTCGTCTATGAAATGACTGGAACCCACACAGATGCCGATAAATGGTGCATTCCATTTGAGCTAAGTCTCCGGGACGGAGCCATTCATTGGTTCCGTCAACTTCCGAAGAAGACGAAGCGCAAGTGGAAGCTGCTGAGCGACGCGTTCATCCGCTACTACTGCTCGCAGTTCACGCAGACGGCACTGTCGCGTTACTACTCCGCCAAGCGGGAACGTAATGAACATCTGTGCGACTACATAAACAGGCTGAATGGCTATGCTCGGACCGCCCGTCTACACTTCGAGAAGAGTGGTCGCGACGCGAAAGAACACGTACAGCAGTTCCTGGCAACATGCGATGATGACAAGCTGGCGGAGAGTCTCTACCACGCTCGAGTCGCCGACATTAACGAGCTCGAAGAGATCATCGAAGATGTTCTCAAGGGCAAGGAGAGGATGGCCAAGCGTGACAGTGAGTACCGATACTCCAAGAGTCGTGATACGCGACGCGACGATGGATTCGCCCGCAACAACCGGCGTGATGACCGCCGCCGCGATGACAACCGAAACAAACCAAGAGTGACGCTCATTGAAGCCACGGTGAATGACCTACTAGCTGAATTAGAAGGTCGTGAAGCTGCTCAGGGAGGCACCGAGTATTCAAACGAAGATCCGAGCGCTTACAACGATGTCCAAGACGAGTACAACGACTTTCAGCCCGATAATACGGATGGTGATTTCTCATTGGATGAAAACGACCGATACCTCGCCGCTGCTAACGAAAATGAACGCCGTGCAGCTGCTGAAGGCACCTACGCACGTTCAGACAACCGTCAACCGCGTGGAAACGTGCCTGATCGCGAGAATGGCTTCAATCAAGATCGCCGAAGTAGTGACCGTGGGTTCAATCAGGACCAACGCGGTCGACGTGACTTCAACCGCGACAACCGACGCCCACAGTACGGACCATGCGCGGTGTGCGGTGGCATGAGTCACTCCGCCCACTACTGTAACAAGCGATGCAAGTTCTGTAAGCAGCTCCACGATGCTGGACAATGCGAACTTTTCCGCAACTTCCAAGACCTTGCCAAATTCGTGCGCACTAAAGGCACGAAGGAGGAGCTCCCGCCAGAGCTCAAGGCCGTCGTTCAAGAACGTCTTTTAAATTAGGCAGCCCGCCAACTACAACTGGGTTGGTCCCTATCGGGCTGCCACAGTTAACCGAGCCTTCAATGGAAGCAGAGTGTATCTTTGCTTTCATGGGGCAGAGTGAATGGCCTGATAATTACGTAACAAGTGTGAACGCGACGAAAAATGAAAAGGAGAGAAGTAGAATCCTCGGTGGAGGTGTTGGAGAGAGAGTAGAGTGTGCTGATGCTGATGAGGGTACCAGCGAGGGTTCGTTCGGCTTGGTTTCGAGTGCAGCGCGAGACGAGCCCAAGGGTCACTCCAATATGATGAAGTTGAACCCTGGCGAGAGACAGGGGTGGTGGTCGGCCAAGAAATTCGACCGACGGATCAGAATGAGAGCTCTGGTGCAAGGTGCTGTGAACGACCAGCGAACGAGGATTCTCCTCGACACGGGAGCGAACGTTAGTGTGATCACTGACGCCTTTGCCAAGAAGTTGCGACTCCGAGATGTACCCGATCACGGACGCCGCATTGACATCCAAGGAATTAACGAAGGCAAGGTGTCTACGACGCGACGAGCGTGCGTCAAGATTACGCTCGGATGGGAGATGGTGTACGAGTTTGAGATGTGGGTAATGGCGCATAGTGCGGGCGTCGACGTGGTACTCGGGACCGACTTTATGATCCCAGCTGGGATCCGGTTGGACCTGTTCCACGGCGCGGCGCAATTACCGCACGAAGTCCAAATCCCGCTGATAAAGACCAAGAACATGATCGACAGCGAAGAATACGGCTCCCATGTTAACGCCGGGCCACCCGAGCGGTTGGACATTCAAGCGCACGAGTGGCGAGAATATCGATTAGCGAAGCGTCAAGTCGGGCTGGAAGAACACGTACTGTGGGTTCGTCGAACGAACAAGCTAATCCCATCAGTGACGAGGTTTCGACGTGGACGGCCTCAGAGCATTCGATTGACCAACGTGTCTGATCGAACTGTGTACCTACCAGCACACGACTCGATCGCGATGTGGATTCCAGATGGGGATTTGCCACGAGGTGACGGCTATGTGCGTCTGGAGTCCAAGAAGTACCAAGACTGGCAAGTGTTAGCTAACGAAAGGTTGTAGAGACCGCGAGCCTTTCAGCGTGAAATGCGAAATCTACGAACAATGGCTTGCAACTCAGCCTTCAGCAGTTGATCGACCATACTACCCAGAACCCGGTGGGGTGCTAGCACGACCTCTAGAAGACTCGCTAGTGGATTCTAGTGATCGTCTGACATGTGCAGAGCGCTGGGCACTGATCCTGGAAGAACGTGAACGAGTGGAAGCCTGTCTGGCGTCTGGGGTGATAGCCGGGGATTCGGCCGACGGTCAGCCTTCCGCAGAGCCTTTGGACACGTACACGACAACCCATGGCGGAGGCAATAACGCGAACGAAGCCTCGGTAGTGCGTACACACGAACTACTGAGGCCGGTAAACGTGGTACATACGCCAACGAGTGTTAGTGTCCAGTCAGGGGTGACCACGGAAGCGAGAAGCAACGGCACTGGATTGAATGGAGTCACCCGTTTTGACGAAGCTGTCCCGGCCTTGTGTGCCACCAAATCTGCGAACGAGCCATCGGTGGTTGATCCAGAGGATACAGGCATCGCGCAGAAGGTGTTGAGTACGGCACCGAGTATTCATTGCAAGATTGGTGCGAATTCCGAAATGTCAAGACAGCGGCAGAACGAGGAGCGGAACAAAAGTCAACAACCCAATATGTCGGCGGCCCACGCATTCAATATTGCGAGCGACGACTCGGCAGATGGCCCAGAGATGGACACCAGGATGGGAAGGAGATGGACCAAGTACCGACTGTTGAAATCAAAGCGGATGCCAATGTTGAGTCAAGGGAAGAATCCGTAGCGGCGTTGGACGGAACATACATCTCGGTTGCTCGAGTGTTAACAACCGAGGGAAATGAAGCAACGGAGGATACGAGAAATGATTTCTACGAACACCCAGCTAACAACATTGGCTTGGACGACTACGCGAAGGAGCTGGCATTCCTGCCGGACCTGAGCGAAGAGATCAACACGACAATTGACTACACTGCGCCTAATGTTGCTGATCCTGAGCTGTCGACTGAACGCCGAGAACGTCTAGTCGCGACGCTAAAGAACCACGAGCACATCCTGATTGATAGTGGTAACGCACTGCCGCCGCCAGCCTACGGAGCGGTATGCGATATCGACACACAGGGGCACGCCCCAATTAAACAGCGTGCCCGGCGCGTGCCGCTGCGATTTCTCGGCAGGCTGTACGAGCTGCTGCGCGCTTTATTGCGTGCGGGACTGATCGTCTTTTCAGACAGTCCATGGGCATCACCGATCGTGATTGTGATGAAAAAGAACGGGCTGGACATCCGGCTCTGCATTGATTACAAGTGGTGAATGCTATCACTGCGATCATGGAGTATGCAATGCCGCTAGTCGACGACCTGTTAACAGATCTCGAGCGCTACCTATGGTTCTGCTCGCTGGATGCAGCAAGCGGCTTCTGGGCGGTCATGATGACCTTGCGAGCGCGTAAAGTGTCAGCGTTCGTCTGCGCACTCGGACATTTTGAGTGGTTACGCATGCCCTTTGGGTTAAAGAACGCGCCGATGATCTACCAGCGTATGATTGACAGCGCACTCTGGGGGTTCGTTCAACCTAAAGGAGGTTGGTTTGAATACTCGGAGAGGATGCGTTTAGCTGAAGAACAGGCCAAGGAACGTCGTGGACCAAGCGCCGAGGGCTCGTTTCAAACGAAGTTCGCGGCAGACCGCGAAGCACCGGTAGAGACCGACCCTGTACTACAACTCGTCAACAGCCCCGTCGCTGACATGTTTACGAACGGGGAATCAGACGAATCATCGCTGGTACCTGTATTTGGTCGACGGTCGTTTGTGGATGACATTTGCTTCGGTGGCGAGGATTTCGACAGCTGCCTGGCGACGCTGGACCGATTGCTGGCAAGATTTGCACAGTGTCGGATCAGCATTAGCTTCACCAAGAGCATCTTCTGCCAACCCAAGGTGGACTTTCTGTCGCATAAAATTTCGCCAGGAGGTATCAGAGCTGACCCCAAGAAGCTTGCGGCTATCACCGAGCTTTCGTTTCCAACGAGTAAGAAGGGCATGCAGTCGTTTCTTGGAGCGGTTAATTACTACAGCCGCTTCATTCAAGACCTCGCGGTCTACGGTGCGGCGCTGTACCAGCTCAAGGATGAAGACTTTGTCGTTGAAGGTGGCCTTTCTGTGGCACGTCATTCCTTCGAAAGAATGAAGACGAGTGTTTCACATTCACCCATCCTCAGGCACTTCGATCGGTCGAAAGAAGTTCACGTCATGCTCTTTGCGAATGAATGGGCGTTGAGCACTACGCTAATGCAAGAACATGAAGGCAAGTTACACCCCGTACGGTTCCTCGGTCGGGTGCTTAAGGAAGCCGAGATGAACTACCATCCAGCTGAGAAGGAAGTTTTGGCGTTACTTCTGCTGTTGAAGATCTGTTACGTCTCCAGCTGGCAGGAAAGACGCTACATGTCTATACACGATTCTCGACGTTAGAGTGGGTGCATAAGTCGAAGTCTCTCTTCGGACGCGCGGTCCAGTTCGCAGTGCTGCTATCGCAGTGGCACCTTAAGGTGCAGCGCGTGAAGGAGAAGGATGTCGCTTTTGCGCAGCTACTGCAGTCAAGCATCACGAGCTTTGTTGACCTGGAAGACTCGCTCGCGCCGGTGGCGCCTCCAAACAAGGGTTCCCCGACTATTCGAATGGACCCCGCGTTGCTGTACGCCAGGCTTTCCCGTAATTACAGCGGATTCGTCATGTCTTTTGACGGATCACCGAAGACAGAGAAGTACGGTGGCTACGGGAGTTGTTCATGGGTGCTGTGGAGCCTTCCTGAGTGGAAGGTAGTGATTGCTGCAAACGCTTACCTCTCAGCTACCACGGTGAATGAGGCAGAGTATACAGGTATGATAAACGGTGTCAAGGCTGCTATTGCGCACGGTGCCGGGGATTTAGTCAACGTTGGTGACTCAAGGCTCGCGATTCAACAATCACTAGGGGTGATCGCATGCAGGAAGGAAACTTTGCTAGCGCTGCTGAATACTCACAAGGAACTCACGGCCAAGCTTCGATCAGTTAAATATCTTCACGCTGTACGAGAATACAACACGGCCGCGGATTCGTTAGCCACTGAAGCGCTGGAATCGAAGGTCAGTCGGGTAATCTTGGCTGAAACTCGCAAGTCGGAATTGGCATCGCTGAACCGCATCCTGGAAATGATCGACGAGCCGGATGAAGACTCGGTAGATGTTTCGTCACGAGGGGCAGAGCGTCAAGTACATGTACTGTCAGGCAGCGAGTCTTCAAAGTGGAAAATTTTCGAAAATTTCGTGGTTGATTACAGCTCACCAAAGTGCGATTATGGTAATATAGCAGTGATGACTCGGCGACAGACGAAAGCCAAGAAACGCGTCAGGTTTGCAGATGAACACTCGGAGAATGTCTCAAAAGCTCAAGAACAGAATGAGGAACGACGAGAGACGTCCACCGAAGATTCATTCGGCGAAGATTTGCCAGACCATCCTCACAAGACTGTACCAGCGGCATTTCCCGATGTGGAAGATGTTGACCCGGTAGCGATACAGCGGGAACGACGCAGACGGATACAGGTGGCACAAGACGAGGAGCAGAAGTGGTTTAGTATCAAGAAGGTGCTTCAGGGCCAAGCACAAGAGCTGAGTTACAAAGAAGCTCGAAATGCCTGGAAATACGCTGACCGGTTCGTGTTATCAGAAGACGGCGTGCTTCACTATCTTGGATTGAATCGTCGGTACGACCACGGTTGGCAAGAGGAGACCAAGCTGCGGCTTGTGGTACCGACAACGATGATTCAAGAGGTCTTGCAGAACTGTCACGACTCGCTGGAAGGAGGACATCAAGGTGTGGTGAGAACGTTCCATCGCGTTAAGTCCGATTATTATTGGATCGGCTTGTACGCTGACGGGGAGAAGCATGTGAAGTCATGTCCAGATTGCAGCTCGAGTAAAAGCCGGTTACAGCTTCGTGGATACTCACCTGGCAACGTACTAGCCGAACGACCTTTCCAGATCGTCTCGATGGATTTTGTGATCTCACTACCGAAATCTCGCAGGGGGAACACGGCGTTGCTCCTATTTCAGTGCTCGTTTACGGGATTCGTTATTGCCAAGGCTATGTCAGATACGACTGCACTGAGTGTTGCCCAAGTGTTCGAAGAATGTGTGTACCGACGATTCGGAGCCCCATCATTAATAAGGCACGACCGCGACCCACGCTTCATGAGCGAGGTTTTCCAAGCATTTGCAGAGATGATGCAGTCAAGATCACGAGCGACTTTGAGCTATCGGCCACAGGCTAATGGACAGCAGGAACGCTCGGTGAAGTCGGTGATGGGATCCGTACGGGTGTACGCGGAAGACCCTCTCCAGCAAGATTGGGACGAAATCGCGGAGAAGCTGGTATTTGCTATTAATACTTCTCAAGACACTACGAGGAAGGAGACGCCGTTCTACCTCGTTCACGGTTGGGATGCTCAGTCGACGCTGCGGGCAATGTCGTCATCACTCAAACAAGGGCTCGGCAAGCAGTCTGACGCACTAGCGTGGCGGCGTGAGATCAATCGATAACATGAGGTCGCCCTCACTATGGCCAAAGATTATCAGGCTGTAGAAAAGGAGCGACGAGCAAAAAAGCATAATGATGCTCTGAGTCGACTGGAAAAAGCCGCTGTACCTCAACCAAGTGGAAACGAACACTCGGCAGACCCTCTAGAAGCTTCAGAAGAGATGGAAGATCCTGCAAGAGCCCCACCGAGATCTCTTTTCGAGATTGGGAGCCGGGCGTGGTTGTACACGGAACGCGTCAAACCGGGCTTGACGAAGAAATTAGCTCACCGATGGCATGGACCTTTTCGGATCAAGCGCAAGGTGGAAGAGTTCACGTACGATTTGGAACTGCCAGACCGAAGTGAGTATTGCTTCTACCCAGTGGTGCATGTATCGAGACTCAAGGCCATCAACGAATTCAGCAGTCGACCGAGCTCTCGGCTGGTACTAGACGCGACTAATGAAGCAGGACTCGATTTTGACGAGGAGTTGTTGCCTGAAGACAGCTGGGAACCAGATCAAGTTGCCGGCGAATATGAAGTCGAGGCATTATCCTCGACGACAGAACATCACTGTCGACGAGCACGGAGCGTGCTGTACGCGAGTTCAAACTCCAGTGGGTTGACTATGAAGATCCAACTTGGGAACCAGCATCCAACTTGTCATGTGGAGGTCTGCTGTACGATTACTTGCAAGCCCAGAAGGGCGAGAATCGACTGCAGATGGCGCAAGTTGCGGACGAAGACTAGCGTGACTGGATCACGTGTGAACTGCCCACAGGGCGATGCAGCCTGTGGTAACAGACGAAAAACGTTACTGCAACAACAAATTGTATATGCATTTGAAGAACAACATGAACATGATTACGCTGTGGAAGTGGATTAAGAATAAGAAAACATGAATGCCGACCGGGGAGCGACCACTGAAAACGAAACTTCGCTGGACCCCTCAACAGTTAGCTGAGATGCTGGAGAACGTCGTGGAACATGCAGCGAGGACATCATCGAAACCAACAGCAGTCTCGAGGCGACGTTGAGTGTGTACATCGCCGTGGAGAGGAGGCGCAACGCTGAGCTGCACTTGGTGACGTGACATTGCAGTCATGTACGGAATTATCGAGGTCATCATGTGATCGACCGATGCCTCCGTACTTTCAGCCAGCATAGCGCGCAGCGAATCTTCGGTGAGTGGTGGTGTACCACCAGCAGGCGAAGGAGGAGCAGCAGGAGCCATCTCCGCGGATTCAGCGGTCATCATGTGATCGACCGATGCCTCCGTACTTTCAGCCAGCATAGCGCGCAGCGAATCTTCGGTGAGTGGTGGTGTACCACCAGCAGGCGCAGGAGGAGCAGCAGGAGCCATCTCCGCGGATTCAGCGGCGACAGGGAGTGCCACAGGAGCTACCGCAGGGCGTGAAGAGTCCGGGCAGGAAGCGCCGGAGGACCGGCTGATGACGCTGCTGTCAGGGGAGGTGTAGCAGACTGAGGGGCGTTCGAACCCTCGGTCTTGCCCTCCTGAGAAACAAGTCGAGTAATGCGAGGTGATGAGCAAGGTGCCGATGATTCAAGAGAAGGATAAGCTGACGTACCTCCAGCTGTTCACGTTCGCGACGTCTACGAGAATTGAGACGCTGAAAAGCGTCGGACACGGCTCGATTCAGACGCTTGGACATACGGTGGCGAGATGGTGAATTGAAGAATGAAGAAATGTCACAACGGGCACCAGTACCGTGGCTTCCATTGCGACAGGGGCAGTTGTGGTGTAGTGATATCTCCGAAGTTGCGGATTATCACCCGTCGACAAAGACGTGACACCGCCCAGAGTGGTTTCAAGCGACGAAACCTGCGTTCCGAGGTGAGATGTTAACGGAGACGTTAAAGGTGGCAAGAGGAACTGCGAACGGCTTCACCTCCCGAGTTTTTCAAACGAATATCGAATTAGGGTCCTATGTTCACGAATTCCCAGGCTTTTCTTTTATATAATATAATGGACTGGGCCGCGGTTTTCCTCTTCAAGCGGACCATCGAACCCTCAGTGGCGGTTGGGATGAGTTCGCGGAAGACTCAGCGACCCTTGGAAGGCACGTTCACCGTCTGGGACAGGGCGTGGACCGTTAAAGATGCTCATGCGACGGTGCAGACGACGCTTGGCATGCAAGAAGATCCATAACGGATCATTGTTCACTTGATATTTGTAGGACTTCTTATTAGGAATAGACCCGAAAGGGTAAGCTTAAATACAGAACAGAATTTCCACTCAAGCACACAGAGCGACGTCCGGCTTCAAGGTAAGCATCAGGTCAAGCTTGTTTGAGTGTGTTATGCCTGTCGGTGAACTCGAAGCTCTGTAGCGAGGGTTCATCCGGCAAGGCCAAGAGACTTTGTGTATTGGCCGATTATTATCGGGAGGTTTTACGTGACGGCTTATTGTTGCCTATTTGCACGACTGGGAGTGCTTGAATTGCCTCCCTTTTATTTCTTCCAGCCGAGTGTTGAACACTCGGTGATCTCGTAAAAGGCTTACCCGTGCCTGGTACCCTTCCGCTGTTGGGACCACGAGGATTCAAAACACCTGCTAGCTTTGCTCGTGCTAGTAGCGTGTTCTTATTTTACTGGTTGGCCTATATAAGTAGTTTACAAGGTCCAGTTTGTCCCGGTGCAAGGGCAGAACTGGGGTCTTCAGGTCCGCCCGAACGATCGTTTACTATCCTAGTAGACGTATTGTTGTGGGAACATCCTAACTACATCTGTAGCTAGAGTTCACGTGGGATTTCCAACACCACAACCAACTCAAGGGGAGACAGTGAAGTCGTCCGGAAACGACTGGATTGGGATGTCCATGCACAATTTCTCATCGTGGAAGGAGAATTCAAGCAATACTACCGTTTGAGCTTCGGAGCTTTTGAGCGTCTTCTTACTTTAATTGGTGGGCAACTCTCTGTTAACCGGTTTCAGTCCGCACGGCGATCACGTGGCGAGCCTCCCGTATCCCCAGCAGCCATGCTACAAGCATGTATCAGCTGGTTAGCTGGAGGTAGCTTTCATCAAATTCGTATCATCACGGGGACTAGTCGATCAGGTTTTTATCGCATCGTTCATGCTGTTATAAGAGCTATCAACACTTGCGTACAACTGGCCCTGGAATTTCCTGAAAGTGATGACGCTATGGAATTAAGTGCGGCAGGTTTTCGTAGTTTGAGTACTGGTGGTGCCATCCCTGGATGCATTGACGCCATAGACGGCTAGCTATGTCCTATAAGAGTACCTCGTAAAAGCGAATGTGGCGTAGTTGCATTTTTTCTGGCCATTATCAGCGTTACGGACTCAACGTTCAAGCGTGTTGTGATCATAAAAGTTGCTTTACAGCGATGGCTTGCCGAGCTCCAGGAGGAAGGAACGACTCTGTGGCATTTTCGCAGTGGTCGCTAAGCAAAACACTTGCTCAAGTACGTGGTCCGTACTTTGTGGTCACCGATAACGCCTACCCTCAAACCAGAGTCGTTTTAACAGCATTTAACCAGGCGCAGACCAGTGGACGCTTGGACAGAGACAGTTACAATTTTTTCTTAAGTCAGTAATTGAAATGGCTTTTGGATTGCTTGTGAACAAGTGGAGAATTTTCAAGCGGCCTATGAGTGTCCGCCTTGCTAACACCGGAGACGTAATTCATGCTTGCATGCGATTGCAGAATTTCTGTATTGATCAGCATTTAATTGAAAAGCTCATTAGTGCTCTAAACGAGGTATTTGCTTCGAGGTATTTGCTTCTTGGGGTAGCAGCACTGATTGTCGAGGCTGGTGATTTGTCAACGCTCCAGGTAGAGTAGTAGCGCGATTGCTGGTGCTTTCTCCGTCTTGAAAATTCATAGCGATCAATTGTCTTCTCTGTGCCGTCCACTTATCTTCTTGGACGTGCCTCTTCAACAACTGTAACGAACCGACCAATGAGAGCTTACTCACTAAAATCGGCCGCACTTGTCTTTCCCAACCGGTGCGGCCGCATGAGCATAAAAGTGCTATGCGGCGCGGCCGCATGCGTTCGGTTGGGAATGGGCCTTAGAAGGCGGACATCAGGGAATCTCTCCATTATATTTTGAATCGAATTTCTGCTTGTTTTCGCGCCCTCGGGCCTTTAATAAACTTCCGGATGTAATGATCCTGAATCTAAAAGAACAATGATTTGTATGCTAAAACCATTTTTATTTGCAAAATCTATAGGGTCCACCCCGCGAAACCGGGGTGCAGCACTGGAATACTGGAATCTAACAGTATCTGCCCCATGCATTCTTTTGTATGGTGCGTTGAAGAATACACACTTGGAAGTAATAACTGCGTGAGGCAGCGACGAATTATTTTTTCATGATGGATTACATCGTGGGCTTGCTCCCGAGTATGTGCTGCTTAGGCCCTGGTTCAGGTAGAGAACTGTGTTCTGTGCTTCAGAATGGGTTAGGGCTTCCTGCTTGCCTTAATTTGTGCTGGCAGCTTTGATAATCTGTTCTGTGGTTGTCCAAGTAAATTCTGCCTTCTTTGACAGCTATTGACTGCGCCATTTTTCAATTCCCCGCCAGAAGTACACTACAATGTCGGGCCGCCCTGTGTGCTATCCGTTCTTCCATCATCGGCGGACCTCACCAATCACTGCTTGAACCTAAGTGTTGTCACTCATGTGCCGCGGGACCGCTGTCGCTGCCGAGCGGTGCAAGCTCCCCGGCCTTCCGGTCTGGAATCCAAGCGACCAGTTTTGTAGGGCAAGAACTGCGTTTATTTTCCCTAGCACAATTGTTCTCTGGCTAGAACACCTCTGGCTGGTGTTCTAAAAAACTGTATGCGGATACACGAACGAGCAAAATATATGCAGGAGCGCCGTTACTCTTAGCCAATCAAATTGCTTAAATATTCGACACAGAACACGTTCTCTACCTGAACAAGGGCCTTATTAATATTGTGTACCGGACCAGAGGCTCCGGGGATCGCAGTTCGAACCCTGCGCAAACAAGGTAAAACGGTGGCGACGATGGGTAATAGAAAAGGAAGCGCAAGAGATCACTGTATGAGGAAGTGGAGCAATTTCCAGACGAGGAAGAAACCGACGAAGTGGATGATGAAGAGAGTGAAATCGCTGTGGACGCTGAGCAAGCGGAGGGTGAAGATGGAGACGAAATAATTACACATGGAGAGGAGCAACTTGGTGTTAAGTAGACGTTGATTAGACTTAAGTTGCGCATGCGTGTGTCAGTAGAGTGAGTGAATATGTCAAGCTGTCGTAGATATTTGTGGAGAAGCTTGCGTAGGTTGTTGAAGATGAACGTGGTGGAATCACGGCGGAGTCAATACCCCGATGTGGTGTAGCTTGGTTTCGACCTGGCAGCAGTCACGATAGACGCGTAGTTTGGTTGGCACGTTAGGATAATGGAGCCAGGCGACGGGATACTCGGGTTGTCAGCGGCAATGTCGTACAGCGACAGAGTGATTAGGAATTGGTTGGCGTGGAAGGGATCGTCGCGCTGTGCCTCTTGGTATTCCTGCAGAAGAGTTGATAAGAACGTGCAGTTTTTATTGACGATTGTACTGAATACGCACCGTTTGTTGCTCGTGCAGTGACTCAGGCGCTCTTTGTTCGCCGAGATAGAGACGTAAGAAGCGGAGACCGTGAATGTATTCGTTGGCAGTCCATGGCAGACGCGCTTGGATTCGGATTGGCCCGCGAATGTCTGGGTTGGAGACGTCGTTGTTCTGGATGAAATCGCGTAGATCTAGTGAAAAATGATGGTGATAGTACGAAACCTAGAGCATGTCAATTAGAATATATACCGTCAATGGTGTCGATGATGCGGCGCTTGTGGTGTTGCATGGCTTTCTTGATCTTCTTGATGGGCGACACGTATTCTGCATCAGGTCGCTGGTGTTTTAGCGGCGTGGGTGTCGCACGAATTGTTGTTGGGGATTGAATGCATGGCGAAGGTGGCGCTAGTTCAGGTTCGACCGTCACTAGCGTTGGTGTGGTGTAGTGATTTCTCTAGAGTTCCGGATAATCGCCCGTCGACAAAGATGCGGCACCACCCAAGATGTTCAAGCAACGAACGTGATGTACGGTGACTCCAAGGTGCAAGAGACTCGACGGCCTCACTACCGAACTCTCAACGGATATTGTATACGGTCCAGATGCCACTCAATCCAGGCTGTCCTTATTATTAATAATGGACTGGCCGGATTCGCATTCAGCGGCCAAGAACTGACCATCTACGGTACGAACCCTCGGTAGCGGTTGGGATGAGTTCGCGGAAGACTCAGCGAGCACAGTCACCGTCTGGGACAGGGCGTGAGCCGTTAAAGACGCTCATGCGACGGTGCAGACGACGCTTGGCGCGCAAGAAGATGTGGTGTAGCGGGATCAGCAAAATCTGCAAGATTGCTGGATCCAGCTTACCAACTGCGCCCAGACACCGACTAACGGAGGGGGCCCCCGATGATCCGTGTTCTGCTGAACTTTTCTCACCTTGTGTACCCGTCGGTAGGGCAGGATCTTGCTCTCTCGGTAACGTCCGAAGAGTTCAAGTGGTGAAGCTTGAGTGTCTTTGTAACGGACTCAGGTATTTACTCCGTTACTGGCTCACACTATAGTGTTGAGGAAGCTCGCAATAGGACAACTGAGTCTCAGGTTTATGGAAAAATCAACTCTGACTTTATTTTAGGACCAAGGCCACAGCCCTGGCCACTCAAATACACGTCATAGTCCAATCGGCCAATAATGGGTCTGGCTCCCCATATATCATCCAATGCCATGACAGCATTTCAGCACACGCTAGTCGTGTGCTGATGCACCTACTTATGTAGAGAAATCTACCTACTTATGTAATGGAGGGGCCCATTACATTACCCCCTCTTAAAGTTGCACTTACGCAACATAAGCAGTGGGCGAAGAACAAATCAATGAACGTGAGGATGGCGAACGGGGACATGACTAGCGGGCGGAGCGATACAGAGACGGAGACATCTCCTGCGAAATGCAGGGAGCGAGACAACTCGACTTGCGAAAAAGACGACAAGCAGCTCGATGGATCAGCAGCGGACGGGAACACCGACGACGGCGACGTCGTCGAACGCAGCAGCACGGGGCACGCGCGTGATGGACGACCAGCTCCGGGCATGGGCTCTCTACGATATATCCGGAGCGCGAGCTCCGGACACGCTGGACACGATGAAGGATCACTTCCGGCGCTTCTGTGGACTGCGGCAGAAGCCGTCGAGGGTGTCGCATATGGCGCATTGCAGGAGTCGTGGTGCGCCTTCATCCGGCGTTGGAACCGGACGCAGGAAGAAGGGGAGAGCTTCGTCGGCTGGCTGGTGTACCGCGAGGAGATCGTCAAGGAGCACTCGCTCACGGAACTCCGTGAGCGCGTCTGCACCAGCGCATGGGAGGACATGCGCCGCATCTGCTACATGAGGGTCGCTGAAGGTTGTGGTACTTGTACTGGATCGCGTCCGACTGTCGAGGAGTGGAGAAGCCACATCGCCGAGTATCCGCTCGGTGAACAAGAACACGGGTGGATCGAGAAGTATCGTCGCTCGTTGACCGAGAACGTGCGCGCCTCTAGTCGCGCCGGCTCACGCCGACGCCCTGCACGTGAAGATTCTTGGCATCGGACTCGGTCTCGTTCGCGCGGCCGCTCAAGTCGTCGTTCTCGATCACGTTCGCGTGGTCGCACAAAGCGCAGATCTCGGTCCCGTTCACGTGGTCGACCAAGTCATCGGTCTCGATCACGTTCGCGTGATCGCTCGAGTCGCTCTCCTCGTGCGAACTGGCATGCGTCACATGGTGGTTCGCAGCGAGGTTGGACTCATACGTCTGGACCACATTCGGGACGTCACGAAGGAGATTGGCACGAGGCTCCCACGTATCCTCGTCGGGAGGAAACCCGAGCTATCGTACCCGATAGCGACGGTCGGCCGGAACATCGTGGGCGAGCCCACGATGACGTTTGGGAGCGCGAAGTGGATCTTCGTGGGCAACGATGTGCTCAACAATCCAGCGGGAATCTCCGGCAGCGTCAACAACAGGAGGAGGGTCGTCGCGTCGATAACACTCGCGCTCTGGCTGCCCAGAACGAGAACGACTTGCCGAACAGCTACTGGGATGCCCAGCAGGAGTTGGATGAGGCTCTCGATCAGACTGCCCGGGCCACCGGGGAGAGTGCGCAGCTGCGTCAGTCGAGCCGAGAGATCCTTGCTCGGTTGCAGATGCTGGAGAGGTCGGTTCACGGACGTTTACAGACGGGGACATAGCCTCGAGATCCGACTCCTGGTGCGGATGGATCGATGGCTCGCCGCGCCCGTCGAGAAGGTCGCTCGACGCATGTTCCGGTTCAGTAGCCTGAGACGACTCTGGAATCGTAGCGGGGTGATACTTCTTGAGCCGTCCGACGTAAAACGTCGGATGCAGGCGTAGTGACGTAGGAATGTCAAGCGTGTAAGCATCACCAATGGCTTTGATTACCGTAAATGGCCCAATAAAGCGCGGCGCGAGTTTGTTCGCGCCGAGGTTGGTAACCGCAGAGTTTCTGATACCTTCAGTCGACAGGAGCACGCGTTCGCCTGTCATAAACGTGGCCGTGTTCTTGCGGCCAGTCCTATCGGCGTTCTCCTTCTGCTTGTCCACTGCATCCTGCAGTGCGTCCCGAACATAGCGGGTGACCGCTTGGCGCTGTAGTACGAAGTCGGAGACGACTGCGGAGTCGATTGGTCGCGCCGCATGTTTTGACGCGTAGTTAGCCGGCGCAAGTGGGCTCGATGCGGAGCGTGTCACTGCGTTGACCGACGTGAGAACAGGGGATACACTCGAGATATCATTAGCAACCGGTGTATGTACCGGTTGACCCAGTACCGGTGTTGCCGCCGGAGACATCGCAGACGGAGTAGACGGCTTGTCGGCAGCTTCTTCCCCACCCAGAGTGGAGACACACGGCGCTGTGGGATGGCCCACGGCGAGGAGAGCAGGGACACGCGGGTGTCGCGCGTTGTTAATGAAGAAGGGCGTCAGCCCAGTCGACGCGTGTACCGCGTTGTCAGTGCGAGCTCGGCCAGTGGCAGAAACGAGCTCCAGCTGGAGAACGACGTCGCGTAGCTTCGAGGGACGTCTTCGAGGACGCGCTTTACGCGCTCCGTCTGGCCGTCCGTTTCCGGGATGGGCTGCTGTGGACATCAACAGCTTCGAGCCCAGTAGCTCGAAGAGCTTTGACCAGAAGGCCGACGTGAAGCGCGAGTCGCGGTCGGAGACGATAGATTCAGGAAGGGCCGTGGTGGCGGAAGACAGCATCGAGGAAGTGCACCGCGGCTATTTGTCGCGGTGATCGCATCCGACACGAATTCCAAGACACCTGAACGTCCTTTAGCATCGGGTGGGAGCCCGAAGATGAAGTCCATCGACACCGAGCGCCAGGCCTCGGTGGCCACTGGTAGAGGACGCAAGGGAGCCTGCCAAGACGAGGCAGGTTTCACGCGCTGGCAGGTCTCGCAGGTGCGCACCCACTTACGCACCCATTTGTACAGGTGTGGCCAATAAAAGTCGCGTGACACAGCGGCAAATGACTTCTCGCGACCGAGATGAGCGCCCAGCGGGGCATCGTGAAACTCATGGATAATCCGTGAGCGCAGATCGGGGTCGTTAGGGACAACGACACGTGGGACGTCGAAGTTGTCGATGCTGTACGTCAGCAGCTCGTCCTCGAGACGATATCGGTGGATTTTGTTTCGTACAGAGCGGAAAAGGGCTCCCAGTGTGTCGGCGCTAAGAGAGCGGAGATGCTTCAGGATACTGGAGCACGTCGAGTCTTGTTCGTAAGCAGCTCGGATCTCGTCGCGAAGTGGCATTACCGGGGAGCCGCTCGTCAGGTTGACTCCTGACGCTTCGCACGTGGCACACTCGTCTACATCGTCTTCATCCAGCGAAGCTTGTCGACCCAATGCACCGCGTGGGTCGTAGTCGGGACGCCGAGACAAAACGTCGGCGAGAATGTTGCTCTTGCCGGGCTTGTAATGAACAACGAAGTTGTACTCAGAGAAGAACGAAAGCTAGCGGGCCATTCGCTGGGATAGATGGGGACTCTTCATCGCTGTCCTCAGCGATGTGTGGTCGGTGTACACCGCGAAGGTATCCTCACCCAACAAGTACACTCTGAACTTGATCAGAGCGTAGCGCATCGCAAGGAGCTCCTTGTCGTAATTGCGCTCCGCCGGCTTCATCTGTATGGACTGGTAGCTCATGACCGCTCTCGATCTTCATCGTCGAATTGCATCAGCGCACAGCCGATGGCGAAATCGCTCGCGTCGCAGACGACGTGAAAAGGCTTCGAGTCATCCGGGAGCGCGAGGATTGGAGCCTCGGCGAGACTCTTCTTCACCGAGTCGAAGGCGGCTTGATGTGTGGGTGTCCACGACCACGACACTTCTTTCTTCAACAACGAAGAAAGCGGATGGATCAGACCGGCGTAATTCTTCGTGTACTTGTGGAGATAATTTGCGAGACCCAGCCACTGACGCAATTCAGTGGGATGCTGTGGCGTAGGCCACGCACATATCGACGACACTTTCTCGGGGTCGGCGCAGACGTCGTTCTTGCTCACAAAGCAGCCAAGCACCGGAATCTCCGGCGCGCAGAATATGCACTTCTTCAAGTTGGCATACAGCTTGTTTTCGCGCATCACTTGGAAGACTTGCCTCAGATGCTTCAAGTGGACTTCTAGTGCGCTGAGGCCTCCCTCAGCGCAACTGTGTACGAAGATGTCGTCGAAGTAACTCGGTGCGAAATCGCGGAGCGGGCGCAGCACATGGGATACCATGCAATTGAATGTGGCGGGAGCATTCTTCAAGCCTTGTGAATAACAAGCCACTCCCAGAGCATACCACTGGGAGTGCTATCCGCTGTGAGCGGTATATCGCTCAGCCTCATGAGGGTTTGGTAGAACCCATCGATAACGTCGATGGCGCTGAAGACCTCACTACCCGATATTGCGTCGAGCACCATGTCCTTCCGAAGAATCGGCGTCTGGGCAGGAATGGTAGCGTCGTTCAGCTTGTTGAAGGCATGTATGATGCGCCATCCACCCGTGGCTTTCTTCATACAGAAGGTCGGACTGGAGTGCGGCGATGTGCTCTCACGCACATGACCCGCCTTGCGGCGGCTCTCGAAGAAGTCATCGATAGATTGGACCTGATCTCGCGGGAGCGGCCACTGCCGCGTCACACAATACTTCGAGCCGGGCACGAGATCGATCTCGTGGCGAATTCCTCGGTCAGCTGGTAGCTCAGCTGGGATCTTATCCGGAAAGACATCTTCATATTCGCGGGCGGACTCGTAGACTGGATTGCCGGATTCGCGTAGCGCTTCTCAAGATTGCGCTGCGAAGCGCTCCTCGCGAGCCAACTTCGGTTCGGCGCTCTTTGGGCGCGAGACGTCGTCACGGACTGCATTCACTTCGAGCGACGCCGAATCGGCGTCGGTGATCAGGCAAACCTGTTCGATTTCAACGTCCTTGAGGCCGCGAAGGAAGCTCTTCCAGGAGAGACCTGGAAGTCGCGTGATCGACCCTGCCTCGCTAGGTGGGTTTGCAAGCTCGAGTGTTCGTCGGCGACCGGGAGTACCTTCCACATACTCAAGCACGCAGACCGACTCCGTCGGTGAGCTGTCACTTGGTACGGGCTCTCGGCGAGGTTTCAGCCGACGCCGCTTCGACTTCCTCTTTCGCCGCCTCGAGTGCGAACTCGAGGATGATGAGTCGCTCTCGCTGGACGAGAGGTCACCCCCCTCTAGCGGGAGCCCCTGCTCGACCGCGGTAGTGTTCAGCGGGAGCGCCAACTGCTCGACCACCGGCTCAATTGACGGGAGCCCCTGCTCGACCGCCATCTCGTTCGTCTGCGGGAGCCCCTGCTCGACCGCCATCTCGTTCGTCTGCGGGAGCCCCTGCTCGACCGCCGTCGCGTACATCTGCGGGAGCCCCTGCTCGACCGCCAGTTGGTCTTCACCCCCGCGTCGCCGCGGGGACTCGTCCGTTAACAGCACTGCGCAAGCCGTGCAGAGAGGGCCATCGCTCACTCTGTGCACAACGTGCGTCGTGGATGACCGGTCCACGACGGTGACGTGAGGCCAATCCTTCTGGGCGACCAGGAGGTGCGTGAACACCTCGCTTATATCATAATCACTGTGACGCTTGACCGACCGGTCCAACCAGTCAATCTCTGATTGATAGCGCGTCAACCACGGCATAATCAGGAAGCAGTCAAACGCGTAATTCATCTCAATGATGAGGAAGTCGTCGTTGCTTCGGAAACCGTCGAACGTGTACGGAAGTACAATCTCGCGCCGCGCGACGCGGCGTGATTTCCCATCGGCCAACTTGACAGCGACCCCCCTCTACCTTTGCGGACAGTGATGTCCGACGGGAGTACCGACAAGCACGACGCGCGGAAGAAGTTGTTGGTCGCTCCTGAATCAAGGAGCGCTCGCAGTGGTCGCCGGGCACTGGCGACATGAAGACTGACAATGATCAATCTTGAATCGCTCGGCGTGGTGGTGGCATGAAAGTGTGCATGCAGCACAGGAGAGCTAGGAGATTGGGTTGCCACCGGGGGACCCGGACCTCCATTCCAGCCAGTAGGGCGCCCCGCACCTACTGACCCTGACCGTTTGTTGGCTGGTCAGAACTCACGGGCTCGGCTTTGACATGCGCAAGCACTGGAGCTGGCGCGCGGCACTCTGCTGCGCGATGACCGACCTTCCAGCAGCGGAAGCAGATGAGAGAGCGACTGTTCCGAGCACCGCTCCGACGCGCTACATGACGCTGGCGATTGCTCGTCGCATCGATAGCGTCGATGTCCATGGGCTCGGGCGCAGAATCCCGAGCTGAAGCAGGTAGCGCGTGAGCGTATGACGCCGCAACCACGTAGTCCTCGCGTAGGGCGAGGGCAAATGCCTCTTCGAGTGGAGAGGGGTCCGATCTTGTAAGGCAGTAGCGCGTCATGCCTTCGCGCATACCGAACACGAACACATGAACCTGAGAGGCCATATCGATCGGCTTAGACACGATACACGACGCGAGGTGTCGTGTATTCTGGACGTAGTCGCGCATAGTCATCGTGCCTTGCCGAAGGGCGAAGAAGTCTGCCCGAATTCGGGATTCATCTTGCGGCGGCTCGAACGCGAGCCGAAGGTCACTTTGGAGGGTATCCAGAGTGGGATAGACATTGGGATCGACAACCAACTTGCCGAGAGCCCATTCCTTGGCTTTCCCAGACAGCCGCGAGAGGAGGAAATGGACCTTCGCAGAAGTCGCCTCGATCAACCTCGAGGCGATGTCGATCTCTCGAAACCAGCGATTCAGCGGAGGTCGATCTTCTCCGGCACCGGAGTAGGTGGACGTCTAGGAGTTGACACTCGTCGATTCGCATCGGCGAGCTCGCGTTCCATGAATTCTTGTGCCGCAATGCGCTGCTCGTCTGGCGTCGCTGAGCGCTGCAGCGACGCGACGACGGCTTCTCCGGACACCGCCGCGAGGCGGTGGAGAGCTTCCCATTCGATCCGAGTGAGATGGAGGAAAGCAGCGTGGTCGAGGTCTTGGCTCATGTCGAACTTGATCGTTGGAAGGACTACGAAGTGCTACCAGGTGTAACGGGCCAGGTATTTACTCCGTTACTTGCTTACACTAAAGTGCTCGCAATAGGACGACTGAGTCTTAGGTTTAAGGAAAAATCAACTCTGACTTTATTTTAGGACTAAGGCCACAGCCCTGGCCACTCAAACACACGTCATAGTCCAATTGGCTAATAATGGGTCTGGCTCCCCATATATCAGCCAATGGCATGACAGCATTTCAGCACACGCTAGTCGTGTGCTGATGCACCTACTTATGTAAAGAAATCTACCTACCTATGTAATGGAGGGGCCCATTACAGTCTTGGCGAGTCGTGGGGATGGGGTGGAGCAGCAGTGGTAATATCTTCACTCTGCGTCCGTGATTAGCTCTGAATCCTAAGCGAATATTCCAGCTTAAGTGGATTCAGGGCCAAGATCGTGGATCTGGCCGTAGGGTTGCCTTGCGGGTGTGTTCCCTTGCCTTTGCGTTTCCTTTGCGTTGTACTTGCCGCCTCCTGTGACGGGATCTTGAGAGTTGAGAGCCTCTAGGGTATAACCGACCAAGTAGTAAATTCGGTTAACCTGTCGGATCTGCACGTGTATAGGAAAAGCTCACTAGGTTGTAGGATCTGGCCAATGTATTATCCAGTTATCACTACCAACACTAGATTCGCAATTCCCAACCTTCTCTGAGCTCGTACGTCCAATGTAGCTCCGGTTCTTGAGGGCAGGAAGGCACTTGTGTGATACTGTGCAAATTGAGGTCTGTATTGATACTTAAGCCTATACCTGCCTGGATTTCTACCTTCTATGTCTTTCACCTGTTAAATCCCTTACCAGGCTCGGCTGCATGTCCTTTCTCTCCTTGACCCATCATCCCAGCTGTATTATCCTCAGAATTACCGGATCCATGGCGTAATCAATATGGTCACCCTATGATGGGTACACTCATCCGGATCCAGGTTGCTTGGGATCCGCTTCACTGTAAGTGTACACTCGTCCTGGATCTGAGCTCTCCAATCATCCAACATCGTCTTGCGACCATCTGTGATCTATATTGTCCCACGAAAGTTCGAGATCCACAGCATCCATCATCCCTATATCCCGGATCCAGGTCCCTATATGCGGGATCCTCCCCTCCTTGGATCCGAACTCAGAAGTTTGGGGTCCGGGACACCTCGCGGTGGATCTTGACTTCTCCTTAGCCGTGGCTACTAGATCCACCTTCAGATGACACCTACCACCATTCCTTCATATGATCCACACTCGATCCACTGGTACATGGTATATCCCATATCCACCTAAGTGGATCCAGGTAAGGGTGGATCCGAGATATGTCTTGGTAGATCTTGCCTTCCCGTACATCACTCATACCAGATCCATCGTCTTTTCATACGGGGTGCTGCTCGTCATGGCTAATCCCCCTCAGGCAACTTGCATCCACGCCGGGCGATCCGAATCCTCTCTAATCACCTGAAATTGTCACTGATTCTGGGATAGTGACCCCTGCTGGGCCCATTCTCTCATTTCTGAGAAGGCACTTCACCACAATCGCCTCCTGTAAGTGGTCGGGCTGCACCAAAGTGTTTCACGACTGCCATCACCGACATCCACAACGCTTGCTTCTCTACTGAAACATGTCTCCCACCAGTGTACCAGCAATCGCCGGACAATCTCATCCACCACTCCTCCGCCAGCCCTTCCTCAATGTCACCCACCGATCTGCGGGCTCTAGCCCAGGCTCTTTCCGATCGGGTGCAAACCTTGACGGCGGAGCTCCAGACGGCTTAAGATGCTCGAGACCAAGCTGCGTCTTCGCCCGCCACCCAACTCCAAACCTTGCGAGCCCTGGTCCATAACCAGGCTATGGAGATCCAAGGGTGAGAGCACCGTGCGGCGTCTCGTTCGCAGGACCTGCGACTCTTGTTGGCCGATCAAGAGGTCGAGATCCGCGACTTGTCTGGACGGCTGGATCGCGCCTCCCGTCAGCGGGATGGCATGCGAGACGACAACGACCACCTCCTTGGGGAGATGGCGCTCGCCGGATCCGAGATCCACCAGCTCCAATCCCGGATCCATGACCTCGAGCGGGATCTGGAGGATTCCCAAACTGCTAGTGCAGCCGCGGACGAGAGCTTGGATTGGCTCCGCGACGAGTTGCGCCTGACTCAAGAAGAGGTGGTGACTAATGACTATGTGGGATCCACCCATGGCGAATCTGCATTAGGGTCGGCGCGTGGAGCCCCCCCCCCCGCCGAATCCACCTCCCTCGTCGCCGGATGTGGCTCTGGCTCGTCTTTCCGAGGAACTGAAAGATACCAAGGAGTCACTCGAGAAAGCCTCTGCTAGGCGAGATTACATGCATGAAGAATTCGTACGCGTGACTCAAATGCGCGACGAGATCCAGGCAAAGCTGGCGGACACCGAACTTCAGCGTGACAAGGCGGCTACCGAGTGGGCGGATGCCAAGCGAACGCAAACGG
>NW_003303660.1:268119-269573 GCF_000142945.1 Phytophthora infestans T30-4 | reverse complement strand
TTCCGATTTGCGGTACATACGACAGGTTTTGCGTGGCTAAATGTAAATATGCCATCATCTGCGCAGCTCGCCTGGCTGTTTGTATCCAATCGATGTGTTTCGTTCTCGGCAGAAATGTTTACACGGTGGTGGGGGCTTTTCCTCCCAGAACTGAACCGCTTTTGGGCCGTTCTCGCAGGCTATACAGCGCCGCACGATGTCTCGTCCGCTGATTGCACAGAACACGTAGCCTTACTGTAGCTTCCCGCAGCAGACGCAGCGCACCCGGGCATCCGTCGTAGACCGCTGCGGGTTCAGCAGAAGCGGGTCAATCTTCGCCTCGCATTGCATGCACATAGGGCCCACCATTTTGCAAACTGTGAGTAAGTTAGCGAATTATATTGTTTTAACCAATTACTTGCGTCCAAATATTAGCCAATAGCACGGAAATATAAGGCTGGTATTTATTATTAAACAAAACATTAAACTGCTTTATTGTTTAGTATTTTGCTGTGTATTTGTTTAAATATCTGATAGTATTACTATGTTTTGCTATAATAGTAATACTATCAGATATTTAAACAAATACATACTTTACATGCAATAAAAGTGACTAAAATCACTATGTACCGTGCGCGCATGCATTCATCAGGTGCGGTGCACGGGAGCAGATAGCGCAATGACCGTGCAGCCGCGCGCCTTCATCGCACGGTGGCAGTGGTGAGTGTCAGGTGAAATAAAAAGATATATATTCGCAAAGTCCCTACAAAAAGCGCTGGTCGTGAAGCCTACTTTAATATTAAAAAATACTATCGTCTCTAATTTAGAAAGTCTGTGGAAAATAGCATCGCAGAGCTCTTACAAATGCGGTCTGTGAAGCTTATTTTAATAATAACAATACTATTAATATCGTCTTTACTTTGAAAAGTGTGGAAAATAACATCCCAGAGCTCTTGCAAGATACTGGTCTGTGAGTTCTACATTAAAAAATAAATATCTCTATTTGAGAAGTGTGCAGAGCTCTTAGAAAATAAAGTGGTTACTATGCCCGATTTGCGGTACATACGACAGGTTTTGCGTGGCTAAATGTAAATATGCCATCATCTGCGCAGCTTGCCTGGCTGTTTGTATCCAATCGATGTGTTTCGTTCTCGGCAGAAATGTTTACACGGTGGTGGGGGCTTTTCCTCCCAGAACTGAACCGCTTTTGGGCCGTTCTCGCAGGCTATACAGCGCCGCACGATGTCTCGTCCGCTGATTGCACAGAACACGTAGCCTTACTGTAGCTTCCCGCAGCAGACGCAGCGCACCCGGGCATCCGTCGTAGACCGCTGCGGGTTCAGCAGAAGCGGGTCAATCTTCGCCTCCATTGCATGCACATAGGGCCCACCATTTTGCAAACTGTGAGTAAGTTAGCGAATTATATTGTTTTAACCAATTCTTGCGTCCAAATATTAGCCAATAGCACGGAAAGA
>NW_003303660.1:263820-266511 GCF_000142945.1 Phytophthora infestans T30-4 | reverse complement strand
GTTACTATGCCGATTGCGGTACATACGACAGGTTTTGCGTAGCTAAATGTAAATATGCCATCATCTGCGCAGCTCGCCTGGCTGTTTGTATCCAATCGATGTGTTTCGTTCTCGGCAGAAATGTTTACACGGTGGTGGGGGCTTTTCCTCCCAGAACTGAACCGCTTTTGGGCCGTTCTCGCAGGCTATACAGCGCCGCACGATGTCTCGTCCGCTGATTGCACAGAACACGTAGCCGTACTGTAGCTTCCCGCAGCAGACGCAGCGCACCCGGGCATCCGTCGTAGACCGCTGCGGGTTCAGCAGAAGCGGGTCAATCTTCGCCTCGCATTGCTTGCACATAGGGCCCACCATTTTGCAAACTGTGAGTAAGTTAGCGAATTATATTGTTTTAACCAATTACTTGCGTCCAAATATTAGCCAATAGCACGGAAATATAAGGCTGGTATTTATTATTAAACAAAATAGTAAACTGCTTTATTATTTAATATTTTGCTTTGCTTTAATAGTAATACTATCAGATATTTTAACAAATACATACTTTACATGCAATAAAAGTGACTAAAATCCATATGTACCGTACGCGCATGCATTCATCAGGTGCGGTGCATGGGAGCAGATAGCGCAATGACCGTGCAGCCGCGCGCCTTCATCGCACGGTGGCAGTGGTGAGTGTCAGGTGAAGTAAAAAGATATATATTCGCAAAGTCCCTACAAAAAGCGCTGGTCGTGAAGCCTACTTTAATATTAAAAAATACTATCGTCTCTAATTTAGAAAGTCTGTGGAAAATAGCATCGCAGAGCTCTTACAAATGCGGTCTGTGAAGCTTATTTTAATAATATCAATACTATTAATATCGTCTTTACTTTGAAAAGTGTGGAAAATAACATCCCAGAGCTCTTGCAAGATACTGGTCTGTGAAGTCTACATTAAAAAATAAATATCTCTATTTGAGAAGTGTGCAGAGCTCTTACAAAATAAAGTGGTTACTATGCCCGATTTGCGGTACATACGACAGGTTTTGCGTAGCTAAATGTAAATATGCCATCATCTGCGCAGCTCGCCTGGCTGTTTGTATCCAATCGATGTGTTTCGTTCTCGGCAGAAATGTTTACACGGTGGTGGGGGCTTTTCCTCCCAGAACTGAACCGCTTTTGGGCCGTTCTCGCAGGCTATACAGCGCCGCACGATGTCTCGTCCGCTGATTGTACAGAACACGTAGCCGTACTGTAGCTTCCCGCAGCAGACGCAGCGCACCCGGGCATCCGTCGTAGACCGCTGCGGGTTCAGCAGAAGCGGGTCATTCTTCGCCTCGCATTGCTTGCACATAGGGCCCACCATTTTGCAAACTGTGAGTAAGTTAGCGAATTATATTGTTTTAACCAATTACTTGCGTCCAAATATTAGCCAATAGCACGGAAATATAAGGCTGGTATTTATTATTAAACAAAATATTAAACTGCTTTATTATTTAATATTTTGCTTTGCTTTAATAGTAATACTATCAGATATTTAAACAAATACATACTTTACATGCAATAAAAGTGACTAAAATCACTATGTACCGCGCGCGCATGCATTCATCAGGTGCGGTGCACGGGATCAGAGAGCGCAATGACCGTGCAGCCGCGCGCCTTCATCGCACGTTGGCAGTGGTGAGTGTCAGGTGAAGTGAAAAGATATATATTCGCAAAGTCCCTACAAAAAGCGCTGGTCGTGAAGCCTACTTTAATATTAAAAAATACTATCGTCTCTAATTTAGAAAGTCTGTGGAAAGTAGCATCGCAGAGCTCTTACAAATGCGGTCTGTGAAGCTTATTTTAATAATACTAATACTATTAATATCGTCTTTACTTTCTTTAGTGGGGAAAATAACATGCCAGAGCTCTTACAAAATACTGGTCTGTGAAGTCTACATTAAAAAATAAATATCTCTATTTGAGAAGTGTGCAGAGCTCTTAGAAAATAAAGTGGTTACTATGCCCGATTTGCGGTACATACGACAGGTTTTACGTAGCTAAATGTAAATATGCCATCATCTGCGCAGCTCGCCTGGCTGTTTGTATCCAATCGATGTGTTTCGTTCTCGGCAGAAATGTTTACACGGTGGTGGGGGCTTTTCCTCCCAGAACTGAACCGCTTTTGGGCCGTTCTCGCAGGCTATACAGCGCCGCACGATGTCTCGTCCGCTGATTGTACAGAGCACGTAGCCGTACTGTAGCTTCCCGCAGCAGACGCAGCGCACCCGGGCATCCGTCGTAGACCGCTGCGGGTTCAGCAGAAGCGGGTCATTCTTCGCCTCGCATTGCTTGCACATAGGGCCCACCATTTTGCAAACTGTGAGTAAGTTAGCGAATTATATTGTTTTAACCAATTACTTGCGTCCAAATATTAGCCAATAGCACGGAAATATAAGGCTGGTATTAATTATTAAACAAAATATTAAACTGCTTTATTATTTAATATTTGGCTCTGCTTTAATAGTAATACTATCAGATATTTTAACAAATACATACTTTACATGCAATAAAAGTGACTAAAATCACTATGTACCGTGCGCGCATGCATTCATCAGGTGCGGTGCACGGGAGCAGATAGCGCAATGACCGTGCAGCCGCGCGCCTTCATCGCACGGTGGCAGTGGTGAGTGTCAGGTGAAGTAAAAAGATATATATTCGCAAAGTCCCTAC
>NW_003303660.1:259527-263720 GCF_000142945.1 Phytophthora infestans T30-4 | reverse complement strand
CAGTCTCGTCGGTGGAACCCTCTGGTGTATGCGCTTGGTCAGACAACTCTGCACTTGTTGCACCACTTTCTGTAGCTCTAGTGGGCAAAGTAGATGTACTGGACAGCAAAATAATGGATTCAGCTGGAATAATACCATTTTCTGCATCATCAGTTATGGGGCTCTCGATTGCGGTTTCCTCGCATGTGCGGCCTTCGTCGGTATCGCTGTCGCGTATACATCCACTCGGAGGTACTTGGCTCTGCGTACTAGATGCTCTGGACGTCGAAGTATCTGACTCCACCGCTGCCTGGTCATCGTTACACTCATCAGCGTGGGTGTTCGCCAAACCCTCAATTTCTAAGCGAAGCTGGCGGCGCGTAGACTCAAATGCATCATTGAGCGCATCTTGTAGTGCTGTCCGGAGCGTTCTGGACCGCGTGGGGGCGTCGAACGTCCCTGGTCGCAATGAGTAGGTCCTCAACGTGCGCCACAACGCGTAGCTCGGCTTGTACTTGTTGCCGGCCCGGTCCGACACCAGCCTGCACCACATGTCCAGTGGGAACGGTTCTCCGGTGTCCACAGTGACTGGGTAGTCGGGGTCGTCATCAGGGGCAACACGAAGAACGATTGTAGTCCGGTGCCCGCGCGAATCGAACAGCACAAATGCACGCGAGAAATACTCGATTGTATCACCAGCGGACAGCGTCGCCGGGGGTAGCTGTGAGGCGCTAAGGCCTACCATGCCTGAAGCGGAGGTGCTGGAGGGTGCCGAGCGCTGCGACGTCGCGCCGTTGGTGCTGCGGTTTCCGGTTTGAAAAGATGAAATGGAGCTTTCATAAGTAGCTTAAAATAAGAGCTACTTTCACTTAGAGCTACTTCGAGCTTCTGGCACTACTTTTGGGGCGTCATCGCCTAAGCAGATGCGACCTGCAGCACAAGCGCTGTGCATTTAAAAGGGCGGGATTTTGGGCCGCGGCTCTGTCGTTTTGTGCTGGGGTTGTTGTGTTGATCAGATCCTATCGGGTGTATATAATGTTTTCTCTTCAGATAGTAGCAGAAACATAATCTTTTCCTTTATTCTAGAAGAATTATTGTGTATACCTAAATATCCTCTGTCCAGTGGTACATGACTGCAGTAGTATTTTTACAGTAATTCGTCAATTAGGGAGCGGCATGGGGAATTAATATTTTTGCAAGCAGATATTCAAAAGGGGCGTGTACTTGTCAATTTGTTCTATATAAATAGAACAAATTGACAAGTACACAGGCACTTTGAGTATACTGTAAGGTGCGGCAATAAGTCAAACACTTCTCAGCATCCGACGCTTGATCTCTCATGAGGGCCGACTTGACTTTGCTGATCCATGTTCTCGCTCGGTTCTCATCTTGATCCTTGCCCGTGAACTCCTTCAGATCCGATATGGCTGAGATCCGTACCCTCTGGATCATGGACGATCCACCTGCCCCGGCTGTGGCTGTTGCTATCACGGCTGCCGAAGTGGATGGGCCATCCAGATCGTCTGGGTCGAACTCATCATGGGAGTTGTCCCCCTCTACTGACTCCATCTCCACGTCCCGTGCTCCATGTTCGTGGAGCACTTGCACTTGTGGCACGGGCGCTCTCATACCCTGTTCGGCCAGGAAACGACTCATCGCAGCTTCGAAGTGTCGCTGCAGGGTGCCCGAGGAAGTGTCAGAAGAGCCTGTGGCCGTCTGGCCCGCTGGCGAGACCGGATCCGTGAGGCGATTACCTTGAGCCCGATCTGACGATAACCCCACTGGCTTCTTGCCGGTTCTGGCTCGATCCTGGCTGGATTGTATCAGGTCACGGGTAGGGCGTACTGGATCCCGAGTCTTCTTGTTCACAGGGACTTCCTGTCCCCGGACCCTCGCCCGCGCTTCCAGCATGGATGCCCCGGAGGGTCCTAAAGTCATGCGTCAGGCCTCGGACGACGTGTCGGACCCATCTTCCGCCGCGGATTCGTAGTTCGAGGACGCAGCTTGGCTGATCCTCGGCGACGACACTGGATCCATAATGCGCGACCTTTCTCCGGTGATGGACCTAACTCTGGCAAAGAGGTCCCGCGTCGCGAATACTATGAGATCCAAGTCTAGCTCGAAGATATCCTCTGCGTCGAACACACCAGCTACGATGCCTGACTCTGTAAGCAAACGTAATAGATCTTTGACTGCCACCAACTTGTTCGCCGTTTTTGTTGGTCCTCTCACCGGTCCCCTTGGATCTTCGATCTGTCGTGGATTCAGGGTCCGCATGACAGGATCTTGCTTGATGCAGAAAATCGCGTAAAGCTTGGTGGCGATACACAAACTCGAGATCCTTGTCGGACCAACTTGACCTGGATCCAGCTTGATCTTCTTCCGACTCTGGAGCTTGCATCTTCTTCCGCGTAGTCTTACTCGTTTTCGTCTTCTTTCTCGTTTCTTCGACTAGCGGGCTTGGGTTTAGGTACGGTGTTGGCTTAACCGGTGAATCTGCAAATGCATACCGTTTCGCCGTCACGTTCCCTTGTTTTGTAAGCGGATCTTGACTTGCGTCAAGATCCGCAGGGGTCCCCGAGAGGACCTAGGGAGGATAGAGAGGTTACTTTTCTAGATCCGGATCCGGATCCACCTCTCTTCTGTCGACAGAGTTCCTCCCAAAACTCCATCGATCCGTGGATCTTGTTTCATTCAGCAGCGTCTTCGTCGATCCGACCTCCGACGACGCCTCTTCCCCTGGCTCAGTCTTCACTTGAGCATCTTCTTGGGACTCACGGTGAAATCCCTGGTTCGAATCCGGGCACGCGCACCATTGTGGTGTAGCGGGATCAGCAAAATCTGCGAGATTGCCAGATCCAACTTACCAACTGCGCCCAGACACCGACTAACGGAGGGGGTCCCCCGATGATCCGTGTTCTGCTGAACTTTCCTCACCTTGTGTACCCGTCGGTAGGGCAGGATCTTGCTCGCTCGGTAGCTTCCGAAGAGCTCAAGTGGTGAAGCTTGAGCGTCTTCGCGAGACGTGGCGATGGGGTGGAGCAGTAGTGGTAATATCTTCACTCTGCGTCCGTGATTAGTTCTGAATCCTAAGCGAATATTCCAGCTTAAGTGGATCCAGGGCCAAGATCGTGGATCTGGCCGTAGGGTTGCCTTGCGGGTGTGTTCCCTTGCCTTTGCGTTTCCTTGCATTGTACTTGCCGCCTCCTGTGACGGAATCTTGAGAGCTGAGAGCCTCTAGGGTATAACCGACCAAGTAGTAAATTCGGTTAACCTGTCGGATCTGCACGTGTATAGGAAATTCTCACTAGGTTGTAGGATCTGGCCAATGTATTATCCAGTTATCACTACCAACACTAGATTCGCAATTCCCAACCTTCTCTGAGCTCGTACGGCCAATGTAGTTCCGATTCTTGAGGCCAGGAAGGCACTTGTGTGATACTGTGCAAATTGAGGTCTGTATTGATACTTAAGCCTATACCTGCCTGGATTTCTACCTTCTATGTCTTTCACCTGTTAAATCCCTTACCAGGCTCGGCTGCATGTCCTTTCTCTCCTTGACCCATCATCCCAGCTGTATTATCCTCAGATCCACCGGATCCATGGCGTAATCAATATGGTCACCCTATTATGGGTACACCCATCCGGATCCAGGTCGCTTGGATCCACTTCACTGTATGTGTATGCTCGTCATGGATCCGAGCTCTCCTACCCTCCAACATCGTTCCGCGATCGTCTGTGATCTTCATTGTTCCACGAAAGCTCGCGATCCACTGCATCCATCATTCCTGGATCCTGGATCCAGGTCACTCTATGCGGGATCCTCCTTCCTTGGATCTGAGCTCGGAAGTATGGGATCCGGGACACCTCGCGGTGGATCTTGACTTCTCCTTAGCCGTGGCTGCTACGTCCACCTTCAGATTACACCCACCACCATTCCTTCATAGAATCCACATTCGATCCACCCGTACATAGCGTATCCCATATCCACCTAAGTGGATCCAGGTAAGGGTGGATCTGAGATAAGTCTTGGTAGATCTTGCCTTCCCGTACATCACTCATACCAGATCCATCGTCGTTTCACACGTGGCGCTGCTCGTCATTGCGAATCCACCACAGGCAACTTGCATCCGCGCCGGACGATCCAAATCCTCTCTAATCACTTAAAGCTGTCACTGATTCGGGATAGTGACCCCGCGCTAGGTCCATTCGAA
>NW_003303660.1:256350-257844 GCF_000142945.1 Phytophthora infestans T30-4 | reverse complement strand
ACGATGCCTGCTAGGCGCTCGCGCGCTTGATCCCGATCTTCTTTAAAGCTGGCAACTTCCACAAGTCGCTCATCAAGCTCGTCAAGCAGAGTGTCTCGGTCGAATACCAGATTGTCCATCTATTCTCGTAAGGTCGCGTAGGCGGCTTCAAGATCGCGAGTAAGCTTCTGCGAAGTCTCCGCGCCAAGTCGTTTCTCCAGGCGAGCGATTGTTCCCCGAGCTGCGTATACGTGACCCACTGCAACAAATCTATTAGTAAGATCAATACAGCGAGCGGATGCCACACTTACGGGGTTTCTGGTGCTCTGCCTTCGCTTGATCACGCTGAGAGGCCGCTTGACGTGCTTGTGGAGAAGCCTGTTGGAGATCCCGATCCAGTTTCCCAGCCTGCTCCCTTAGACGGGTGAGCTCCGCGGCGTTAGCAGTGATCTTAACATCTGCCGTTCTCAGGCGATGCTCCAGGTCCTGACGAAGCTCTTGGAGACTGCGTCTCTTGCGCCCAATCACGGCCTGCAGTCGGCCTCTCTCCCTCTGAGCGGCTTGTTGAGATGTAAAATATTCTAGAAGCTCGTTGTCCAAGACAGCCTTCTGATCGCCGAGTGCTTGAAGGCTAGAACAGGGATTGCGCAAGCTGAGCTTCCAGACCTGCTATGTGACGGGCCACATCCCGGAGGGACGATTACACTGAAGGAGGTGGGCGCAAGGCAGCTGTCGCGATCTTGTCTTGAAAGTTCGGATACCAGCCTGCGTGGTAGGCGGAGTTTTTAAGTGCGAGATATTCGAAGACGACAGGCTTCAACGTCACGGGTGTTGTCCTGCCGTTTCTGCAACGCGTTCAGGCAATCAGAAGGATCTGCACGTGTGGTGTCCATATGGTGACGAGCCAATCGTACTTGTGCTGACTGAAGAGCACATACGGTGTCGCAGCGTCGGCTGCCTCCTCAAGCTGGTGGTCTAAATCATCGGCACGCCGACGGTCGGCAAGATATTCGCGGCGCAGAGCATCGTGATTTCGCCGCAGTTCCCGCAACTCTCTCACTTTATCGATAGCCTGCTCAAGAGCACGCAGAGAAGCACGCACGTGAGGGAGGTCTAGCGAGGGGTCCGCCAGGTCGACGGTCGACACTGTCAATGGGATAACATGGGCCATAGGTGGCAACGACGCGTTGGAGGAAGGAGTAGCAGCATTGAAGGAATCTTCTTAACAGAACATGGCAAGGAAGTCAGCTATACGTATTTAAGGGGTGAGAGAGGGGGGGGGCAAGGGAAGCAAGCACGTACGAGAGGACACGAGGAATACGGCCTAACGGGGATGGGTGAATAGGACGAGGTGCGTGGATTGCGACGTTCAGTGCTGTGAGCTTCGGCACAGGGGACGATTGTGGTGAAGCGCCCGTTGGTTAAGTTGGGAGGTGGATTGATGGGATACGACCCTATCGGGTTTTGGAATGCCACCAGTGACGAAGGCGCATCAGCGCGTGCATACGCAATCAG
>NW_003303660.1:250025-255410 GCF_000142945.1 Phytophthora infestans T30-4 | reverse complement strand
TCATAATCCAGCCCTATGCAGGGACTTACCGGAAAAGTGTACACGTGTCTTGGACTAGGAAATTCTGCTCTGTTATCTTCTGGGAGCCCCTTCGGCTCCCCCTATTTAATCCTATGCTTTTCATACAAATATCTAGTGAAATGTAGTCGTTTCGGATCTCTACCGACCCTTCAGCTGAGTTCCGGCAACCGTTGAGCTCAGCGGCTATCCGAATAGCATATCCGGACAGATCGCCGAGTACGTACCGTGATCCTTTGTTCCTAAGATCTGGGTTATCAAACCGAGCCGATTCTTGACCTAAAGTAGGTTGGCGTATGGTCGAATCTGGAAATCCCTACACCACATTTACGACCTTCATTTCGCGACGACCTCAGCTGTCTATGACGAACAAGTGAAACAAGAGCTGACGAAATGGTCAGGTGACGAACACTTGGTTGACTTTCAAGACTATTTCGAGCGCACATGGGTTACAAGCGCATTTTGGCGATGGCAGTGTTTTCATACGCCGAGTGGATTTGCCACAACGAACAACCCGGTCGAACAGTTGAACAGGTTGATAAAGCGTGACTACACTCTCCGAACGAAGCACAAGATCGGAACATTGGTCCAGTTGCTCGCGGATTGCTGTCAGCATCAATCTGCCACCCCCAAGGTATTCAAGGAATTGTCTGAGCCAACATAACAGCTCAAAGCTCGAGTAACAGATTTCCGGCGCCGAGATCTCCTTCTCGACACTACTCCTGGACGGTCGAGCATTGAGTTCTTACTGGTTTCCCCGAACCCGAATGAGGTTCGTGTATTGTCGCGCGGCTGTTCTCGCGTTTATCTACCTGAGTTGGGGCGTAGTCGAGAAACAGCCCCTGTATCAGCTCAGATGGGCTCCAATTGCGCTCGCATGGAGATGGAGGGTCAGCCGAATGGTGGCTGGAGCGTCGACGTTACTGCGATGACATGTGGGTGCAAGTATTACTTCAAGTTCGCAATTTGCACTCACCTTCTGTTTTCTCTTCAAGTTAAGAGCTACACCGGTTTGGATGGAAAGAGATCCCTCGTGAACCGCACGGTAGCGAGGAAGCGCCGCCGCACCCCGCAAGCAACTCTCCATATTAGTGGCGCGAGTACCCAAGTTCCTGCTGGTCGTCCTCGGACAAACGGCCACGCACTTAGCATGGACTAACGCTTAGATAGTGTTGCATCGATGAAAACACTTTGTTCCGTCGAAAAACGCAAATTTGAATATGTTGAGCTAGCTTTCTTGCAAAACAATTGTTTTTCTTGTGAAACTTCTATTCATTCACTTCTCTTCATTCATCAGAACGCACTAAAATAGAACGACTATCTTAAAATTATAAATAGATGCACGAAACAAATGTATAAATATCTATCTATCTATCTGAAGTCTACTTTATCGATGTTCATTCCGCAATCCGCCCTACGATAGCCACCCCTGGACACGACATCGCCTCCGCCCCCGCTCCACCCACCTCCGCGAACGAGTTCTTTGAATGGTGCCCGCAGCACCTGAAACGGCGTGGATGGGGCCGGCTCGATCGAGAGGCCGCCCGCTTTTTAAGGTCGTGGGGATTTATTCAACGAAGCTCGTCACCCGACGTTGGAGGCGCCATACGGCGTCTTCTTGACGCTGTACCACAAGCCCGCATCACTAAGCCCCGTCTCATTGATGCTGCACGTCAAGGCGATGATGCGTGCGAAGCGGAATGGGTTCTACCAGCTGGAGTGAGCTTGACAGCCCAGCCGACCTACCAGATGCGGACGATTCTCGACGATCGCCGCGAGAACGGATGTGTTCTATTCCTTACCGCATGGGAGCCCAGCATAGGAGCCCGCAGCAAACCTTCCCTCCGGCGAACTTCGTTTGTATCGGCAGCGCAAGCGACGTTAGGTAGAGAGGGCTTACATTGAAGCTGAAGCAGAAGAAGAATAAGCACTTGAGAAAAGAGAGAATGATTACATTTACATTGCATTAACAAATTAATACACCGTTCTTCATTACAGGAACATCGTGGTACGTCATTTACTGTAATAAGGCCGATCCCGAACAGCCTTCAGCTAGGACGGTACAGGGGCTAGCCCTTCAACACGTCCTGCACAAGCCGCCCGTAATCAGTCTTATTACAGCACCTTCCGCACAAGTAGTCTGCATGTCGTAGTGGTCGGTAGTTGTAGTCTGCATGTCGTAGTGCATGATGGTGACGGTGCACGGGCGCCGCCATGCCGGCGATCAAGACCGAGGCACGCCGCGCCCGCGCACAAGTAGTCTGCATGTCGTAGTGGTCGGTAGTTGTAGTCTGCATGTCGTAGTGGATGATGGTGACGGTGCACGGGCGCCGCCATGCCGGCGATCAAGCCCGAGGCACGCCGCGCCCTGGTTGCCTTGCTGCGCCCTTGAGAGGAATTTGTCGAATGAGCTGACTGCTCCTCACCGGAGAGGCAGCCAGATCTGATTGGATGATTTACTGGGACGCAACCACGGTATGGATGGTCCGTGGGTACGTCCTACTGTCTGTGCTGCATAGATGTGCGACAAGACCCACATGATGTGGCACATCTGTGTGGCATGCGGATACTCTTTGTGTTAGCTGCATACTGCTGTGTGATGTGGTGTAGGTATTTCCAGATTCGACCATACGCCGACCTACTTTAGGTCAAGAATCGGCTCGGTCTGATAACCCAGCGCTTAGGAACAAAGGATCACGGTACGTACTCGGCGATCTGTCCGGATATGCTATTCGGATAGCCGCTGAGCTCAACGGTTGCCGGAACTCAGCTGAAGGGTCGGTAGAGATCCGAAACGACTACATTTCACTAGATATTTGTATGAAAAGCATAGGATTAAATAGGGAGAGTCGAAGCGGCTCCCAGAAGATAACAGAGCAGAATTTTCCTAGTCCAAGACACGTGTACACTTTTCCGGTAAGTCCCTGCATAGGGCTGGATTATGCCTGCCGTCAATACTCGAGAGGCATAGCTTGTAGGGTATTGATTGGTAGCGCCAAGAGATTAGGTCGGTCCGGGTAGGACAAAGTCTCGCTACGCGCGAAAGAAAGCCCCGCAAACTCAGCGGGCCGGGACGTCGGATAGCCCGGGTGCCGTAACACTTCTAGCTGAGCAGCCTCTGCGCTTGGTAAACTGTAAAAGCACTCGCGCGCCGTCGTCCATCCTTTGGTGGAGGGCACAGGGTTGTGAACGAGCTCAGCCGAACCAAACTCGGCGGAGCCTCGGAAGTGATCTGACCTGGTTAGTCGGAACCGAGTGGAAGCGAGCCACTCGTCTGTCCCGGAAGGGCCGGACCGCGAGGGGACCACCCTCTGCACAGGCCATACAACCGCCGACCTAACTCGGCGATTCGTTGTGGTTTGTGTAAGGAATCCACATCTGACGGTATTTGTGTGTTCTGCTACACCACAACTGGTGCCGCGACCCGGGAACAGGAGTGTGTGCTTGTTTTTATAGGTAAGTTAAGAGGAAGAGAAGAGAAAGAGAAGAGTGAAGATGGTCAGGGGATCAGCAACTCCGAGCGACGGAAGCCCAGCGACGGCTGGAGGATCGCCTCTCGCGGGGTCGGACCCGGCGGATCAACGACTCATCGCCATGACGATGGAGGTGGGACGAACCGTCCAGTTCGACGAGGATGGCCAAGACCAGGAGAGCAAGAACGGAGATGCAAGTGAAGGAGAGTATGAAGAGAAGGCCGAGACCGCTGAGCTCGGAGAAACGAAAGACTACCGCTGAGCTAGAAAGAGCTGACGCTGCAGGTGGGACGCATGGGAGCCCCACGTCCTGTCGAGCGCAACTTATCCGCCGAGCTCGACGAAGGTGCGGACGATGAAGAAGATGAAGAAGAACATGGCGTTGCTCAAGGGGACCGTCCGCCCCTTATTCCGAAAGCGACGAGGAACGCCGATACGCCGAGCGCCAATAAAGTGTTGGCTCGACTCGGCGAGGAGATGAGAACGAAATCGGAATGGATGATGATGTTCGCGCCTGTGGCGATGGCGCAGGCGAAGTGGCCGATGTTGGATCCTGAGTTAACTTAGCCGGTGCGTGCAGCCAACATCAATCAGTTGGTGGAAGAAACTGTGTTGCTGTTGAAGGCGATGGGCTATCGATGCAACAGCCGACCAAACAGCCTCATCCTGTCCGACTGGAGTCTGACCCGTGGCGGAGCTGAGCTCTGGCAATGGAAGAAGAAGTTGGGAGTGGCGTTTGGATTGGAGAAGGCCCCTGGTGGAACAAAGAAGGTGTACAGCCGAGTAGCCGAGTTCAAACCACTCGGCGAAGACCCAAGCAAAATTACTTTGCCGAGGACCCCGGAGACGAAGAGACGTGAAGTGTTCCGCGCTACGCAAGGGACTCCGTACTTCGAAGACTCCCACATGCTGACTCCAATGACGCTAAACCCGACTCAGCGAGCGCCGAGTCGTGGGCAGCGAAATGTTGGTCGTTACCGCGAATTGTATGACGCTGCAGATGAGGCTAAGGCTTACGAGGAGGATGAAGAAGACGACGACACCTTCGACGTGAGAGGTAACCGTGAAGAAACCGTGAAGGACTACATCCGAAACTTGAGCTTTGACGCGGCTGAAGAGGACTCGACGCAGTACCTAGAAGTCCGAACCCACGCCTCACTCGACAAAATCGCCGAGTTCGAAGGAAAGCGCTACCGCTCTGACGCGTCGCTCCAGTGGCCCAAGCGTTTCATCTACGAGATGAAGAGCACCAGGATGCCCCAAAGTGCCTGGTGCGAATCTTTCTCGCTATGCTTGGGACGCGCGGCGAAGAGTTGGTACAGGCAGCTGCCGAAGAAGACTCAGCGACGTTGGAAACTACTCAGCGAGGCGTTCCTGGATTATTATTGCTCACAGTTCGACCAATCCGCCCGCACTCGTTACTACTCGGCGAGACGTAAAGTCAACGAATCGATCTGCGACCTTCTGATCCGACTCAACGGGTATGCTCGAACAGCCAAGATCCAGTACGAGAAGGGTGGCGCCGACGCGGCTGACCATGTCGAACACTTCTTGCTGCATTGTGGTGATGACGATGTGATGGATTTGATGTACCCCTTGCAGTTGGAAGACATCAGTAAGGTGGAGCAGATAATCAATCGTCGGATCCTCGGTGAAAAGCGCAAGAAGCAACGCGACCGACTCGTGATCGCACGAGGCCGAGACGATAAGCGGAAGGATCAAAGCCGTCGCGATGAACGCCGAAATGGACGTCGAGATGAGAAGCGCAGTCGCAAGGAAGAAAACCGCGACCGCCGAGTCACGGTCGTTGACGCTGACTCCGACGGGGAGGAACTCATCGATCAGGACCCGCCGAGTCCGTACAACTCCGAAGCCGAATGGGATGAGGAGGACC
>NW_003303660.1:245708-249254 GCF_000142945.1 Phytophthora infestans T30-4 | reverse complement strand
CGGTGGCAAGAGTATAGGAACATAGCCCCCACCCGATTCTACCGACTCTGTCATCGATGAATACCCCCTACCCATACTGGAGTCTTCGTTAGGCTCCGTTTTGAACTCCTCCACTCGCTGGGGAAGGAGAAGGAGAAGGTGATTTTTTCCTCCATGCCTTCAAGATAGCGGAGTGAATCTGCTTCCTCGCTTCCCCTTCATGATCCCAGCTGGGACCCTTCCGGATCCGTTCAACTTGGCTGGGAACCTACCCGATTAGATGGTGATCCCACCCATCCCAATCAAGTAATTCGCTGCCCAAGCCCGAGTTTGGGCCAAATGTCACATGCGGACCACCAGACGGGTTAACAATCGAAAGTCGAATGACCGCTGAGTTCAAATTGCCCAGGCGATAACCCAGTGAGTCGACGCATGACTTGTGGGTGCGACGGACGAAGGGTTGGATTCCTACGGTTGTTTTTAATCGCCGAGGAAGACCAACCCATGTCCTGATTACGAACGTACGACCGACGTCAATCTGGTGCCCACCTCACTTTTATGTGATAAAATGGCAACCACACGGAGTACTGGCCAATGAGGGATATGTCCGCGTGAACTCGGCGAAATACCGTGACTGGCAGATATTGGCATTTGAGTCAGCGATGGACAAAGATTTGCTGCAGAAAGAACAACTACTGTACGAGGACTGGTTGTCACACCAGCCGCCAGCTGTGGAAAGACGAAAATACCCAGTTCCGACGGCGGTGGAAAAACGACCCCCTCCAGCGGAAATGGACCAGAATTAACATGCGCCGAACGCTGGAGAAGGATCGAAGCTGATACTGAAGCCGGCGACGATGAGAGGCGTCGCGGTAACGCAGACGTCATATCGACTTCAGGGGTGACAAGGGGTGACCCGGCTATAAACTCAGCGTTCAAGCTGGAAGACGTCCGAGCGGATCGTACGCCGGTGCTACACGATGGCCAAGATGTCTCCTATCAGCTGTCTAAGTTTGAAGATGATGGCGCCATTTCTGACGTCAACACGAACTCAGCGGTTGAAGGAACAAGTGCAGTAAGGGCCAACGAAAACGCGTCGGCGACTGAAGACTCAGCTATTACGGAAAGAAACCCTGAAGAACGCTCGAAACACGCCTTACGTGACGCCCGACCCGTTATTGACAGCCGAGCCAAGTTTGGAGTCATTAGACCAAGTTCTGCAGCCGTGGTGAACTCAGCGATGGGTACGCCGGAAGCCTGCATTATCCAGTCGGGGGCGGTGGACTCGGCGTCAGAAGATCTAAGCACTGAGAGCGTCTCGAACGTGGCCACAGCATGTCGTCAGGATGTCAGCTATACTGAAGACGCGTTTGCACGCACGGAAGTTAGTTCTGCCGTCACAACCAACTCAGCGGATAATAACTCCGACGCGACCAAGGACTATGATAGTCGGGAGGTATTACTACCTGAAGGAATAAAGCCGAGCGACGACCCAGCTACGGCGGACTCAGCGTTGGAGACTATGGAGTCTACTACTACCTGAAGGAATAAAGCCGAGCGACGACCCAGCTACGGCGGACTCAGCGTTGGAGACTATGGAGACTACGACCGGTCCGGAAGTGGTTAGACAGCGTGACGATGATACCATCTACCTCGGAGCCAAGTTTGAAAACGCAGGAGTAAGATCGACCATCGCAGTGAACTCAGCGAATACGGGCCCTGACGCAGCCGACAACTATGAATTACCAGAGGTATCACTGTTGGAAGGTACTATAGCTGAGGTCGGAGTAACGAACTTAGCGGCGACGGTGTTCGATCCCGGCGGAATTGACTACGTTTTAGGACAAGCTGAAGATGACGAGTGCAACTCGACGAGAGACCCAACGGAAACCCTAAGACAACACTATTTGGCTATCGCCGCGACCGAAGACGAGCAAGAGGATGATGTTGACGATGGTACGACCAACGCCTTTGAGCGTAGTGGAACAGATCTGGAATTGACGGACTACGCTCACGAGCTGGCCTTCCTTTCCCGACCTCACTGAAGTTGAGCCTACCGAACTCGACTATGGCGCTGCAAACGTCAAGTCGAGTAGTCATACGCCGGCACAGTCGGCTAGATTGGTGGCAGAACTACAAAAGCCCGAAGGGATAATGATTTCAAGTGGTAATGCCCTGCCGCCTCCAGCGTACGGAGCATTGTGCGACATCGACGTTCAAGGACACGCACCCATTAAGCAGAGAGCTCGGCGGATACCTCTCCGCCACTTGAGCAAACTTTACGAGTTGTTGAAGGGGCTGCTTCGAACTGGGTTGATATCATTCTCGGGCAGCCCTTGGGCCTCGCCAGTGGTGATAGTGCTCAAGAAAAATGGTGTGGATATTCGGCTATGCATTGACTATAAACTGGTTAATGCGGTTACGACACCGATGGAATACGCTATGCCACTGGTTGATGACCTGCTTACCGAATTGGAGAGCTACTTGTGGTTTTGCTCGCTCGATGCTGCGAGTGGGTTCTGGGCAGTCTTGATGACACGCCGAGCTCGGCAGATCTCAGCGTTCGTCTGTGCGCTTGGACACTTTGAATGGTTACGAACGCCATTTGGATTGAAGAATGCGCCTATGATTTACCAGCGACTAATCGACAACGCTCTATGGGGATACGTTCAACCAAAGGGAGGATGGCAACTGTTTGCCGAACGAATGGCTGTTGCTGAAGCCAGTCGGGAACTCGGCGAGTTGAGCTCGACGGAGTCAGCGATTCAACGCAGAGTCAGCTGACGAAGTTTGAAGCTGACCACCAATCACAAGCTGACTGCGATCCGGTCCAAGACCTGGTCAATGGACCGGACGGCGACATGTTTGCTGATGGAGAACCTGACCAGTCTTCCTTGATTCCGGTGTTCAAGCGGAGGTCGTTTGTCGATGATATCTGTTTTGGAGGGGACTAGTTCGACGCCTGCTTGGAGACACTCGACCGATTACTAGCCCGGTTCACAGAATGTCGAATTAGCATCAGCTTTACCAAGAGTATCTTTATCCAACCCAAGGTTGATATCCTATCGCACGAGATTACGCCGAGTGGCATACGCGCTGATGCGAAGAAGATAGCCGCGATCGCCGAGCTCGCCTTCCCGAAATCGAAGAAGGGGATGCAAGCGTTCCTCGATGCCCTCAACTATTACGGCCGATTCATCCAGAACTTGGCTGTTTACGGAGCAGTACTCTATCAGCTAAGGGATACGGACTTTGGCCCTGGGGGTGACCTGGCGTCAGCAAAAGCATCATTCGCCGAGCTCAAAAGACGGGTAGCAGAAGCTCCAATTCTGCGTCATTTCGACTCGGCGAAAGAAGTCCATATAATGTTGTACGCCAATGAGTGGGCACTGAGCAGTACATTGATGCAACCGCACGACGACAAGCTGCACCCAGTTCGCTTCTGCGGACGCGTACTAAAGGAGAATGAACTCGGCTATCATCTCGCTGAGAAAGAAGTAGTCGCGCTGTTACAATTGCTGAAAGTGTGCTACACTCTTTTGGCGGGAAAGACGCTACACGTCTACA
>NW_003303660.1:237161-245608 GCF_000142945.1 Phytophthora infestans T30-4 | reverse complement strand
GATGCGTGCTGTCATTTGATGGCTCAGCGAAGACAGCTAAATACGGTGGGTATGGAAGTTGTTCGTGGATACTATGGCGCCTTCCGAATTGGGACATTGAGATCGCTGCGAGTGCGTACCTGTCGTCCACCACAGTCAACATCGCCGAGTACACCGGCATGAACAATGGAGTGTTGGCGGCGATTGAACGAGGGATAACCGATCTGATTATCGTGGGGGACTCCCGGCTTGCAATCCAGCAATCCATGGGGGTGATAGCATGCAAGAAGGAAACGTTGCAAGTGGAGCTAGTTCGACACAAGGATCTCACGAAGCAACTCAACTCGGTCCGGTATCGACACATAGCGCGACACTATAACGCAGCGGCTGATTCTCTCGCTACAGAAGCACTTGAAGCTAAAGCTGGACGAGTAATTCTCGGGACGGATAGGAAAGCAGAACTAAGAATGATTAACCGAGTAGCCGAAGACCTGTACGCCACAGACAACCCAGCGGAAACCCCGATTGTCACGGCAGTCACTCGTAGCCGAGTACGCCGAGTTCACTTTGAGGACGAGCTGGATGAAGACTCGGCTAGAGCAAGAGGAGGAAGTCAGGATCACGAAGCCATGTCAACAAATCCTGGAGAATCTGCGTTTGAAAGCAGTGGAGATGAATTCGAACAAGTCAGCAGGGCGTCGACTCGGCGGACTAACCACACGACCCCGAATGTCGAAACAGGGTCGCAGATGGAGTCAGCCCAGACAGCTAGGAATGCCAACGACATTGATCCAGTGACAGTACAGACGGAGCGGAGACGACGAATCGCGAAGGCACAAGATGAAGAACTCAGGTGGGCCGATCTGAAGGCGTACCTGAGAGGTGAATTTGAGGACCTTACACACCGTCGAGCTCAGAATGCCGGCAAGGTTGCAGGAGTCTTTGTACTCAGCGAAGACGGCCTGTTATACCGCCGAGATGAAGCTCGCCGACTGGGCGAACTCAGCGAACCGAACCTCTCATTGAGATTGGTGATTCCGTCAACTATGGTCGACGAAATACTTCATAACTGTCACAGCTCGATCGAAGGAGGGCATCAAGGCATTGTCAGAACGTATCACCGAGTCAAAGCCGACTACTACTGGATTGGGCTTTACGCCGACGTGGTGAAACATGTTAGGGCCTGCGAGGACTGCAATACCAATAAGAGCAAGCCACAGTTGAGAGGTTACTCGCCGGGAAATGTGGTGTCAGACCATCCATTCCAAGTCGTGTCAATGGATTTCGTGATTCCCCTTCCTCGAACTCAGCGGGGCAATACTGCACTGCTGCTGTTCCAGGACCACTTCACGGGATTCGTTATCGCTAAAGCTATGAATGACACCGGAGCACTCGAAGTGGCCAAGGTATTTGAGGAATGCGTCTTCAGGCAGTTCGGGGCTCCGTCTCTGATACGGCACGACCGAGATCCAAGGTTTATGAGTGAAGTATTCCAAAAGTTCTCCGAGATGATGCAGTTGAGATCAAGAGCTACGCTGAGTTACCGACCACAAGCCAACGGTCAACAAGAGAGGTCAGTCAAGACAATGCTTCAGACTATACGGGTCTACGTGGAAGACCCACTTCAAGCCGACTGGGATGACATCGCCGAGAAGATGGTACACGCTATCAACAACTCAAGAGATTCGACTCGGCGAGAAACCCCTTTCTATCTGGTACATGGTTGGGACGCCAAGTCTACACTCAAGGCTATGACGAGTTCAATACGACGTGGCCAGGGACGCTCAGTCAACTCGGCGGACGCAGTCGAGTGGCGCCGAGAAGCGAACAGACAACGAGAAGTGGCACTTCGATTAGCAGCCGAGTTCCAAGTGCGAGAGAAAGTACGACGAGCTCGAGAGCACAACGAAGCTTTGAGCAAGAAGGAGAAAAGATCCATTCCCAACACAGCAGATGACGAAGATGAAGCTGCAGAACCAGGCGATGCATCCACCAAATGCTTGTTCAAAGAAGGAGATCAAGTCTGGTTGTTTATGGAGCGAGTCAAGTCGGGCCTGACCAAGAAGTTAGCCCACCGATGGCATGGACCATTCAGGGTGAAGATAAAGGTGGAAGAATTCGCCTATGAATTGGAGTTACCCGACAAGAGTGGATATAGGTTCCACCCAGTGGTCCATGTATCACGTCTGAAGGCAGTCACCGAACCCGGCGGAAGACCAAAGACGAGGCTAATCGCCGACCTCGAAGAGACTCAGCGATTTGACTTTGACGAAGAATTACTGCCTGAAGACAGCTGGGAACCAGACACAAGTACGAACCAGTATGAAGTCGAAGCAATTCTCGACGATGAGCTACCATTATCCACGAGTACGTCACGATCACAACGGAAGTTTAAAGCTAAGTGGGTCGGCTACGATGAGCCTACTTGGGAACCACTGTCGAATTTGTCATGTGAAGGTCTCCTGTTTGACTATCTCCGACAGAAGAAGCGTGAAAACCGTCTGCAAATGGTGCAAGTTGCAGATGAGGATTAACAGCTATTGCACCAAATATTACACCAACTCAGCGGACGACACAGGCCGAGTTGAGATGGAATGCTACTGTGTCGAAATTACATATACTGAATAATTACGAAATGAAGTCCTGAACGATACCTACGGGACGCCCAGTCAAAAGAAGAAAATTAAAAAGTTGGCGATCCGGACTCCAAGTGAGTTGAACCCGACGGAGACAGCTGGGAAGAGCTCAGCGGACTCGACGATTGGAGGCGTGGTGTCGTAGCAGACGTCGCCCCTTGGGAAACTGCGGAAGGAGATGCAACATCCGCAGCCGTGGCAAGAAGTATCATCGCCGAGCTAGCCAACGAAGCTGACGCCGAACCAAGTGGAAGAAGAACCGGTGCCTCAGGACCCGACTCGGCTGAAGTGGGTTGAGGCGGATCCGTTCCACTGGGGAGTGGGGTGCCGAACAGAGACATACTCGGAGACGCGCCTCGGAGATTGGGAGAACCCAACCCATCGTCCGCCGAGTCGTCATCAGACGCACTCTCGTCATCTGAGCCGAGCTCACCGATTGAAGACCCAGTGAAGATGTGGATGCCTTGACGATTCAGCCGAGTTGGAGCACCCGGGGCATAGGCAGGAGGCGCTTGTTCGGCAAGATCGAAGTCTTCTTCAATCGCGTCGTCAACAACCTGAGGATCCATACCGCGCGGAGCGAAAACCAAGAAGTCCACGTTCCGAGCGCGGAAGCAGGTGTTATACGGGTGGACCGCCGGGTCAGTTAGCCACCAAGCTCGCCAGGGCTCAGCTAGATCCACATCATGAGCACATTGGACCCAGTCTCTCCCGGAGGAAACCCACGAAAGGTTAACGGGAGAATAATGGGGGACGGACGGGTCGAAATAAACCTCTGCGTCCACCAGAGGAGCAGGTTCATCGCCGAGTTTCTGAGTGACCGCCGAGTAAAGCTGATCGTAGACAGCGACAACCAAAGATCGCAGAGTGTCACTACGACGTTTGCGTTCACGCTTGTACACCAGCCACAGCTCATACACCTCAGCAAGCTGAGCGGGCGTGGCAGCCGGGTTGACGTCAGGATGGAGACCCATCAACACACTCGACTCGACGATCCAATGACGACGCTCATAGAGAGCTACGAAGTAACGGGTCATTTGGCCATCTGTCTGGCTGGGCCTTCCCGCCGAGTCCAAGGGACTGTCGCCACGAAGCTTCACCCACATATCTCCAAGAACTTGCATCAAAGTTTGAGGTCGGGTCTGAGAAGCCAAACACCGCCGAGCTTCCTCCAGTATCGACGGAGAAAAGAAGAAAGGAAGCTCAGGGAGCATCCGCCGAAGACGCTGACAAGGATGGCTCGGATCGAAAACGGCCATGAAAGCTCGAATGCCGTCAAGAGAACACGGCGTAGGTGGCACACGACGCTTGCCTCCTACGAGCTCCATCTGCACCCCACCGCTCAGTGTATCCAATAACGCATTCCAACAACGGGCTGAGCCGAAATGCATAAATGGCACCTCGCGGAGTTGAGCCATGTGAAGAGTCAAGCGACAATCCTTGGACACCGCTTGCGAGGCTCGGGTCCGTAACGTCGCCAGCGGGAGTGTAAGAGCGCTGGGTAGTGTAACCAAAGCCGGACGTGATGCAGTCGAACTCGGCTGAGGAAGAATCGACACTACCGGGAGCATACTTGGCGAAGGAGCAACCGGAATGGATTGAGCCGGAGCCGGATCAGGAATTGACGGAGGCTGCCGATGTTTGTGGTGCCGGTGCGTCTTGTGATGCTTCTTGTGTTTCTTGTGCTTCTTGGACCGCTTCGACCGGTGACCGGTAGGACTCGACGAGGCACGACGCTCCTGCTTCCCCGAAGCCGACGCAGAGGTAGAACTCGTCCCGTCACCAGAATCCTTCGATGAATGCCGCGAGGAGTGGCGATTACTCGGCGGCAAGGACTCATCACTCATCTCGTCGTCAGAGCCGAAGATTGCCGCATGAAGGCTTCTCGCTTTGGCAGAACGACGAGCATCTTCGGCCGCTGAGTCGGAACCTGAGGGACTGCCAGCCGAGTTCTCGGATAAGAAATGGGATCCAAGAGCGACCCAGCGGCAGGATTCGTCGGGCCGGTATGTTCAGTGCAGAACCGTCGCCAGGCCCTAACACCTCGTCGTCAGACGCGTCAAGGTCCTCAAGCAGCTGAGCAGTCACAGTGCGGGCAGTCGCAGCAGATCTCCGGATGGGGCGCCCAGACGGAGACGTCAACACTGCCGAGCTCGCAGGGAGAGACGGCCTGAGGACACTCACGGCCGGAGTCACTAGGTCAGTCAGCGTAGTGGATACGCTCAGACCCCAAGAAGTAGAAACGTGAGAGGATCGGCCAGAAGACGACTGGGAGCGCCCAACCACCGTTGTCACGACGCTGAGCGGTGCACTCGACTGGGGCAACCCAGCGGAGATGGGCGAAGTCGAGCCTGGGGCACAAACGCTCGTAGCCGGGACAGGCAGCGAAGCCACGACATCGGATGAGGATACCGGCGGTGGGCGAGTAGCCGCGACTGACGAAGTCACCGGAGGACCGGAAGACGAAGAACCCGCCGAGGTCGTCGAAGCAACCGCAGGAACGGTGTCGACGGGCGGCTCAGGCAACTCAAACTCGAATTCAGCTTCGCTCGAAGCATCATCGTCGTCTTCAGAGCGAGCAGAGACAGCGGGCTGAGTAGCGGAACTCAGCTGAAGGTGACGAACCTTCTTCCGCCGAGTCCGACGACGGGACTTTCCAGAGCGGGGCCTTCCTCCATCAGATACAGTAGCTTGAGGAGAACTTGAGTGCAAAAGGGCACTGATAGCCTCGTGTCCATCCTCCCCGGGAAGTGGACAAGCGTACGGCTGAGGCGGATGCGGCGCCGGTGAACGATGACGAGGACCTGCAGCAGTGGGAGACTTGGGGTTGGCATAACGTCGAAGCCGCTGAGTCGAAGTCAAGTTCGCCAAAGGTGTCCGGTAAAGCTGTGCGAGGGTCGGCTCGGGTTGGCTCGTAGCCGCCGCTGAGCTGACTGGAGTCGCAGCCGAGTCCGCCAAAGAAGTCACAGAAGACGCTTGACCAGCTGGGAGGGCCACACTATGACCAATGGAGGAACTCGCCACTGGAGCATCTCGGCGAGGATGGACAATCAACTCCAACCGCCGAGTTTCACCAGATGGAATGTGAAGAACCTCAGGGAAGCGAGACTCCAAGACACGACACAGCCGAGCGTTAAGGAGAAGGGCGGACGGATCAAGTCCAGGAACCTGCAATCCACCGCCAGCAGCAGCAGCCATGTGAGGGTCGTGCATCGAAATAATGCCATTCCGATGGATGAGCCGCTTCTGTCGCAAGATCACCGCCCGCTGCTCAGCGATCACCGACTGAGCGTGCCGCAAAGGTTGAGTGCCGATGGAGCTGTACAACCGCACCGACTCCTGCAGCTGTTCGAAGTGCTTGGAAGCAATGCCCTGAAGGGTGACGAACGCCGCATCCCTCTCAGAAATGGATCGGAGAAGGACGTCGATCTCGGCGTCTCGATCCAAAACTTGCTGATGATGGAGCTGGGCCTGACCCAACGCAGCGTCAACGTTGCTCTGCTCAGCTGCGATGGCCCGAGCAAGTTTTGCCTCACTCAGAGCTACAGCCTTTCGCAGTGACGCAAGGAGATTAGCTGACTGCGTGGCAGCAGCCTCCAATCGGGACACCTGCTGTCGTGCCGATGAGAGCTGAGTGGACAAGTCGACATTGCTGAGAGCGAGAGAGTCCAGTCGCCGAGTCAGTGCGCGGCTCTCCTCCTGAACAGCTTGATTGTCAGCTCGGAGGTCGCCAATGATCTGTGGATAATCAAGAGCGGCGTAGCTGCCTTTCAAGATACCCAACAGTTCCCCCGCGGAAGCAGCATACAAGATCGCTCGCCGCTGCGCGGGATCGGAAGGCTCCACAGAACGAGTAAATCCGTAGGCCATGAGCCTCGCCAAGAAGGTCAATTCTTCTCGGCGCTCGTACCCTTGCTCGTTAACCCTGGCCATGAGGGAGTCAAGACTCACTGGAGCAGCCGAGCTTGACTGGCTGGTGGCGCCCGAAGTGGTGTCGCCCGGCAAGCTCGGTGGACCAGGAAGGCGCACGCGAGAAGACCCCGCCGACTCCGCGTCAGACTCATGGGAAGTTGTCAGGTCAACCAACCCAGCTTCAGGCCGGTCGCTGACCCCACGAGTGCTGACGGGTCGAGGAATCGACTCAGCTGGCGCGCCCTCACCTCGACGAGGAGTTGAAGGAGAATGGTGGCGCCGCGAGTTGTGCTGGAGTAGCATGCGAGGAGTAAGGAGCTGCCAAGTGAGCGACAACAGAAGCAACGAACGTACCGAAGAAGGTGGAGGAGAGCCGCGAGACGTCATCAGCCGAGTACGGACCAACGGTGGCAGAATTAAATGAAGGATTAAGACACTCACCAGCTCGGCTCGTATCATAACCGGGGCAGTTGTGGTGTAGGGATTTCCAGATTCGACCATACGACGACCTACTTTAGGTCAAGAATCGGCTCGGTCTGATAACCCAGAGATTAGGAGCAAAGGATCACGGTAAGTACTTGGCGATCTGTCCGGATATGCTATCCGGATAGCCGCTGAGCTCAACGGTCGCCGGAACTCAGCTGAAGGGTCGGTAGAGATCCGAAACGACTACATTTCACTAGATATTTGTATGAAAAGCATAGGATTAAATAGGGGGAGCCGAAGGGGCTCCCAGAAGATAACAGAGCAGAATTTTCCTAGTCCAAGACACGTGTACACTTTTCCGGTAAGTCCCTGCATAGGGCTGGATTTTGCCTGCCGTCAATACTCGAGAGGCATAGCTTGTAGGGTATTGATTGGTAGCGCCAAGAGATTAGGTCGGTCCGGGTAGGACAAAGTCTCGCTACGCGCGAAAGAAAGTCCCGCATACTCAGCGGGCCGGGACGTCGGATAGCCCGGGTGTCGTAACACTTCTAGCTGAGCAGCCTCTGCGCTCGGTGACCTGTAAAAGCGCTCGCGCGCCGTCGTCCATCCTTTGGTGGAGGGCACAGGGTTGTGAACGAGCTCAGCCGAACCAAACTCGGCGGAGCCTCGGAAGTGATCTGACTTGGTTAGTCGGAACCGAGTGGAAGCGAGCCACTCGTCTGTCCCGGAAGGGCCGGATCGCGAGGGGGCCACCCTCTGCGCAGGCCATACAACCGCCGACCTAACTCGGCGATTCGTTGTGGTTTGTGTAAGGAATCCACATCTGACGGTATTTGTGTATTCTACTACACCACATAAATGTCCGCCATCACCTGCTCGCTTAAGCGGTCCGGAACACTCTTGAGTTTTTCGTGAACCTTGGCCATCACGTGATCAAGTACACGAATTCGCAATCCGCACTAAAGACGCGTACCACTGCGTTCTGTTGAGCAGCTTCAGCATCGGCCATGACGAACTTGACCACCAGCTGACGCCCATCCGACACTGAAGTAAAAATCCTGCGCAGTTCAGTCAGCACCGTCACGTAAATGTCCTCCAAGCGTTGCGACGTAATGAAAAGTGCCACGAGGTGAAATGAGCGACACTTGTCAGAGATCCCACACACGATGACAGGATACCCAACTTGGCTCAACTTGAAGGTGGCGTCCATATGAAAAACAAAGAATCTGGATCGCGAGCCGCATTTAACAGAAGTCGTTTCGTTGTCAGTCCCACCAAAAATGGCTTTTCGTCGGAACCGTTTCCCACATCTGGTTTGCCGTGTGCGTCACGCTTCCATCCGAACGAAAATGGAGTTGTCTCTGAGATGGTCGGGCCATAAGCCAACTGGTCGATCTGGCCCAGAATTTCGTCGTAATCGTCATTACGGTGCAGATGTTTCTTTCGAATAACTGCTGACGAACCACTGCACTTTAACCGTAGTGTCGGCATCTC